>NW_028290201.1:0-84630 GCF_059628265.1 Tinamus guttatus | reverse complement strand
ACTCTGGGGATGAGTAGATGCGCATGGTTGGTTATTGGTGCTAGCGTTGAACCCACTGAAACAATTTCCTCATTGCAGCCCTTGAGCTCCTTGTTCCTAATGCTGTAGATGGGGGGGTTCACTGCTGGAGGCACCAGTGAGTACAGAACAGCCAGCACCAGATTCAGAACTGGTGAGGAGAGGGATGGGGGGCTTCAGATAGGCCAAAAATGAAGTAGTGACAAACAGGGAGACCACGGCCAGGTGCGGGAGGCACATGGAAAAAGGCTTTGTGCTGGCTCTGCTCAGAGGGGAGCCTCAGCACGGCAGCAAAGGTCTGCACGTAGGACATCACAATGAAAGTGAAAAACCCAAAGGCTAAACAAAGACTAACCATACTAACCCCAACTTCCCTGAGGTAGGAGTCTGAGCAGGAGAGCTGAGGATCTGGGGGATCTCACAGAAAAACTGCTCCACCTCATTGCCTTGGCAGAGGGGTAGGGAAAATGTGTTCCCAGTGTGCAGGAGAGCATTGAGTAAAACACTGGCCCAGGCAGCTGCTGCCACTTCCAGACAAGCTCTGCTGTCCAGGAGGGTCCCGTAGTGCAGAGGTCTGCAGATGGCAATGTAGCGGTCATAGGCCATCACAGTGAGGATATTAAACTCTGCTGAAAGTAAGAAAAAGATTCAAAAGACCTGGGCAGCATATCCCAAGTAGAAATGCCCCTGCTGTTCCAGAGGGAATTGGCATTGATTTGGGGAGAGTGGTGGAAATGGATCCAAGGTCGAGGAGGGGGAGGTTGAGGAGGAAGAAGTACATGGGGGTGTGGAGGCGGTGGTCGCAGGCTACGGCTGTGATGATGAGGCCGTTGGCCAGGAGGGCAGCCAGGTAGATGCCCAGGAAGAGCGAGAAGTGCAAGAGCTGCAGCTCCCACATGTCTGTGAATGGCAGGAGCAGGAAGTCACTGGGAGAGCTGCTGTTGGACATTCGCTCCTTCAGGCCACTGCAGGACTGTCTAAGGAAGAAGAGTTGTTGAGAAATTAGAACAGATTTCCATGTGTAAATCTTTCTCATAAACTCTCCTCTACCCCACAGACTTTATGAATTTCCATTTCAGTCAAGCCCCAGGTCTTTGAGGTCTGTGTCTTGAGCTCTGGTTGGTGCTGGGTGAGTTTGCCATAAGGAGACAGAAATCCTCAGCACTGCTAGTGCACTCTGAGTAAATGGCTGTGGTTATAGAGGGGCAAAAGGACTCACTATAGCATTAATGCAGCGTGAGAAGAGTTGGCAGCTCTTCCCAGCTGCCCTGTGTTCACATCTCTGATTTAGAGGACAATTTCACTCATTTTACCACAGAAAGAAATCACTTGATGGAGTGCAGAGGAATCCAGGTTCAAAGTGCCGATCGCCCAACCCGGTGCCCTATCTGAGAGTCCCTGAGGGAGATCTCAGCCCTCCTCTTCAAGCCAGAAGCACACTGGACTTATTCCAGCTGTTCCCATGCACCTGCCCAGCAGCAGTGCTGTGGCCTCTACCTAGTGAGCTTCTCCATGGAGCCCCTCCAGAAGACTCATCTGTAGTGGGGGAGCTGTGCCCTCTGGAGGGCAGCGTGCAGCCCAACCAACAAAAATACAGAGAAAAGGTCTAATGTTTTAAGGATGGGGTGTCCTGAAGAGAGAGTTGGTTCATTCCCAGACCCTCGCAGTACTGGCTTCAAGCAGCACAGGGCAGAGGGGCTTCGGGCACCTCACACGCAAGGACACATCTGCATGTCAGGACCCACAGCGTCGGTGTCTGGACTGCAGCAGAAACCCCCTGCCCAGAGAGTCCAAGGGATGGACAAGGGCAAACACAGAGCAACACCCTGATTTGTGCCAAGAGAGGCAGGGCCAGGCAGGCCTGGGGGAAGGGGGCTCTCAGGAGTCTCCTTCATGCCCATCTGCCAAGGAAATATGGTCTGGATGCTGCAGCTTGCAGAGCAGAGGGTTGTGCTGGTGGGAGGAGGTGCTGAAGGTGTCAGTTTCCTCTCACCCTCTGGCCATGACTCTGCTGCCCAAGGAGCCATCGGAGCTGTTCCTCCATCCCTGTGTGTCTGCCCTGTCTGTGCTCACAGACCCCCATCCCACCCATTGGGCCCTAGGCTTTGTCCAGCAGACACCTCATGGGGGCAGGATCCTGCCCAGGGCACCTCCGTGTTTGCGGGTGAGACAAACCTTGCTGAGGCTGGAAAGGGGATGCTGGCTCTGTCTGTGGGTGAAGGCATTTTCCTAAGGTCCTCCCACTACTGCGCTTCTCTCAGTGTCACCGTTCCTGAGCCTCCATCCCCTGTCTAAACCTGATAGATCCATGCTTGTTTCACCACGCTCAAAGAGAATAAAAGTGAGAGGGACAGAGTCATGACAACTCCCTGTCTATCAGGGGTTCCCTGCCTTGGTGTTCTTGATGAAAAGTCACCTCTGGTATGTCCCCAAGGCAGAAAATACAGCATCCTCTTGATGGGAGGCTCAAGCTACCCTACTGGGGGTTTCTCTTCTAACCCAGAGCTTCTCCCCACAGCGCCATGGGGAGCTCCCCAGGCAGGCTGAGTGCTGACACTCACAGGTGGCAGAGTCACTGCCCCGGCTCACAGCACCATGGAGCACAGGGGACGCTGCTCTGAATTACAGCCCTGCAGACCACAGTGCACACCCCAGCTTCACACCCTGCAGCCATCCCCGGGAGAAGAGAGCAGCATGTCCTGTCCCTGTGTTGGAGTGGCAGGAACGCTGCTCTAAAGCATCTCCCCGTTCTCTGCACAGGAGGGAGCAGGAGAATGAGCCGTTTAAAACCCCGATCTGTAATGGCATGGATTGGGGTCAGAACACCCCTCCAGGAACCTCAGTAGCATTGCCCTGCAGACAGAGACTCACCGTGTCAAAGGATGTGACGCTTTCTCCACCAGTTCTCCTCTGTGTTCCCACTCACTCTGCCGTTCCCCTCTCGCTGCCTTCTCTCCTTTGCTGTCCGCAGCAGCAGGCAGTGCCCGCAGCCCTGCTGCTCTTGGCACAGGAGCTGCTCCTGCACTCGGCTGTCTCTGGGCCTAGTGCTGCCAGGCTGCCACGAGCTGCCTCCATCCCAGGAGCCTGGCCCCGCTCAGGAGCAGAGGAACAGCTGAACTCACCAATTTCTCTGTCCTTGGTCTCCCTTCCTCCTGGGAAATGTGCATGAAGTAAACTGAAAGAATCACACTTGTTGTCCTTTCCTAATGAGTGGAGAAAAAAGGATTTTTGCAGTCTATTTTGTCAGAGGATGACTATCTATGCAAGTTAGAAATGTCCCACTCTGGAAGGCTCTAGTTAGGAAGCCCCTAATAGGCAGGACACTGAGACAGGGGCAAGAAGGGGGCTCATGGATTCAGATGAGTCAATCTGGGCATCACATGCTGGTTCAGAAGTCACTGATCTGGGATGGGATTCAGATTCCTCCCTTGAACTCCACAAACACACAGAAGGTGGGATTCTTCTTCCCCATGCTTAAGTGTGCACAGCACTGACATCTGCACGGGAACTCCTTCTCTAAGCTCCCCTTGTAATCACTGGTGATGGAGGGTGGGATGACACACAAACAGCTGGGGACAGTTGAAGAGGCAGAGGAGGTTCAAAAATGTGCCCATGTCTGTTTGCTCCACTGGAGCAAATCGGAGACCCACATTCTCAGGGATCTTCAAGACAAGACGAGGTGGGAAATGGCCTTTGCCATCCCAAATGGCCCCAGATGCCTTCCACTACTATGTGAGGACAATGCAGTATAAAGCAGAGACCCAGGCAGATCATTACAGTGCAAAAAGTTAATATAATTCACTGCAGACATATCATTCAGTGACACAGGAATAGGCTGGCTGGGCCAAGACAGATGCCTGTGTTGTCTGGCATAACCAAATGTCTCCTCTAGCAGACACAGCATGGTATCTATGGGAAGCCATGTCCCTTTGGAGCTGGAGCTGGAAAAGTGTCCCAGTGCATCTTGGGTTCCCTCCCAGTGCCCAAACAACTGGATCCCACGAGTGCTCATGGAGAGGTGCCTGGGGTGTGTTAGGAAGTGTTGCCAGCAAATGGAGAGAGGTGATCCTGGCCCTCTACTTAGCCCTGCTGAGGTCACATGAGGAGTCCTGTTTCCAGTTCTGGGCTCTCCACTACAAAAGGGACATGGAACTACTGGAGAGAGTCCAGTGTGGGACTACAAAAATGATCAAGGGACTTGAGGATCTCTCCTGTGAGGAGATGCTGAGAGAGCTTGGGGCAGCAGCTCTCTGGAAGAGACCTGAGCATCCTGGGGGATAGAGGAAAAACATGAGACAGCAGCATTCCTTGGCAGCAGAGAAGGCCGTAAGAATCATGGTGCTATGAGCAGCAGCACAGCCAGGAGGTTAAGGGAAATGGTGAATGCCTTTAATCAGTGTTCATTAGACCACATGGAGAACACTGCATCCAAGTGTGGTTCCCTGGAACAAGAAAGATGTTGATAACTGGGAGCAAATTAGGCCAAGGACCCTCACTAGAGTTGGGGAGCTGGAGCACTTACCCTGTGATGAAACACTGGAATTGGTTATCCAGAGAGGTTGTGTAGTCTCCTCCCTTAGAGGTTTCCAAGACCAGAGTGCATGAAAACAGAGCAAGCTGGTGTGACACCAGCGCTGACCAGGCTGTGAGCAAGGAGATTGGGCTAGAGATCTCCTGAGGCCCCATCGCCCTCTGTGCAAGGAGTCCATGATTCTTCCTGGAACTGGCTGGATGGCAGAGCTCTGAAGGTTGTGATAAATGGAGCTGAGTCTAAGTGGAGGCCTGTGGCTAGTGGTGTCCCCCAGGGCTCAGTACTGCTTCCAGTGCTGTTCAACTTTACTCATCAGTGATTTGGATGAGGGCACAGAGCGCACTCTCAGCAAGTTTGTGGACAATACCAAACTGGGTGGAGAGGCCAACACTCCAAAGGGCTGTGCTGCCATTCAGAGGAACTTGGACAGGATGGAGAGTTGGGTAGAGAGGAACCTCATAGGGTTCAACCAGGACAACTGAAGGGTCCTGCACCTGGACAGGAATAACTCTGTACAGACAAGGGGCTGACCTGCTGGAAAGCAGCTCCACAGAGAGGGATTTGGGAGTTCAGGTTGACAACAAGTTAACCAGTTGCTAACAATGTGCCTTTGTGGCCAGGAAGGCCAATGGGATCCTGGCCTGCATTAGGAGCAGTGTTGCCAGCAGGTCGAGGGAGGGGATCCTGCTCCTCTTCTCACCTCTGGTGGGGTCACACCTGGAGTACTGTGTGCAGTTCTGGGCTCCCCGGTTCAAAAGGGATGTGGAACTTCTAGAAAGGGCCAAGCATAGAGCAACAAAGAGGATTAAGAGACTGGAGCATGTCTTGTATGAGAAAACACTAAGTGAGCTGGACCTGTTTAGTCTGGAGAAGAGAAAATTGAGAAGGGATCTTATCAACATGTACAAATACCTGAGGGGAGAATGTAAAGATGTTGAGGCCAAACTCTTTTCAGTAGTGGCCAATGACAGGACAAGTGGTAATGGATATAAACTAAAACACAGGAAGTTCCACTGCCATGTGAGGAAGAACTTCTTTACTGGGAGGGTGACAGAGCCCTGGAACAGGGTGCCCAGAGAGGTTGTGGAGTCTCCTCCTCTGGAGATACTCAAAACCTGCCTGGATACGACCCTGTGCAATGTGTTCTAGGTGTCTCTCCTTGTGCGGGAGTGTTGAACTAGATGATCTCCCTAAGTCTCTTCCAACCTCAACCATTCTGTGATTCTGTGATACGTACACCTGGATTTAGTGCTCTACCTTCTGCTTACCCCACTGTCGATTGTCCCTCATTTCGTGAAGCTCCACTCATTGCCTGTCCCCAGGCATATGCACTCCCTTGAAATCCCCTGAGCTCTCCTGGGGGCCCCTCCAGAAGCATCTATCATCAGCATGGTCTCCTCTGGGAAAGCCCCAGGTAGCCACTTCAGAGACCGTTCCCTATTTCCACTGGTCACTGAGAGATGAACCATAAATCCAGTCTAATCGCTATTCATCTGGGGACTCTGAGCTCATCACTGGAACCCATAGATCTTACAATCAGAAAATCAGGCCCTTTTGCGGTTGCACCCCACCTTGGACATATTGCAACCCATCCTGTGAATAAATGCCTGGTTTCAGACATATCACAGAGGAGATGCCCTTTAGTTATAGGAAATATTAGTCTGGAGGCCAGGGCTGACAGAAGGGTGCCCATTGCCTGGTCCTGCCTGTGCTTCCAGGACACATTCACATGGCAACGCAACAGAGCATCACCAGGTTATGAGAACTCCTGGGCCATATCCACACAACAGAGCATAGAAGCACAGCATGGCAATGAAGAGGACAACTCTAAAAAGAGAAAGTCCTGCTCTGCCAGGATGTGTCTCCAGAAAACTGCAGTTCCCATGAGAAGGCTGCAGTGAGGAAATGCCTGCTGTGGGAGTGTGGGGGTGACATTGTCAAGCAGAGGGTCTGTCCCCACAGGCTGCTGCCTGAGTCTCCTCCCCTCCACTGTCCCTCCATTTGTAATGTTACAGCACTGGAGACAGAAGGGAAGAGTCTGAGCAGGAGAGCCTGAGGATCTGGGGGATCTCACAGAAGAACTGCTCCACCACATTGCCTTGGCAGAGGGGTAGGGAAAATGTGTTCCCAGTATGCAGGAGAGCATTGAGGAAACCACTGGCCCAGGCCACTGCTGCCATTTTGACACAAGCTCTGCTGCCCAGAAGGGTCCCATAGTGCAGTGGTCTGCAGATGGCAACATAGCGGTCGTAGGCCATGACTGTGAGGAGAGAACACTCTCCTCCAAACAAGAAGACCATGAAAAATATCTGGGCAGCACATTCCAAATAGGAAATGGCCCTGGTGTTCCACAGGGAATTGGCCATGGCTTTGGGAACAGCCAGTGGGGATGGAGAGACATTAGTGAAGGGAAGGAGATCCCGTGTGAGAGCAAAGTGAGGAAGCAGGCTGGGCGTTTACAGGCTGCATGGGCACAGCCGCAGGTTTGAACCAGCATAGGACAGACCCTGATGGATACAGCGAAAGGCACTGCCAAAGCTCAAACACCCCAAATAAGGTTGGCATCCTATTGGCTATGACTGTTGTCTCTGTCACCAAGACCTACCAGGAGGCACTGGGGCCTCATTGTCCCCCTTGCCAACACCTTGAAAGGTGTCGTATCATTGCCCTGCACTGAGCACTGCACACCCCCACCCACATAACATCCCCAGGAGGACCTGGAAAACATGTGGGGGAAAGGATCTCCCTTTGAGGAAGCTCAGTGACCGAGCTTGGGCATTCTGCCTGATCAAACACATCAAGGGTTAACGTGGGATCAGAACCACCTGCACATTTCCTCTACCTACCTGTTACCAGTGATCACAGTTTTCTCCTCCAATCAGCCCCTGGGGAATCTTTGCTGCTAACGACTCTCAGTGGGATCCATTAATGTTCTACAGAACTTTGGAGGTTGCTTCTGACTTTGAATTCTTGAACATTTTGTTCAGTCTCCTCTCAGTAACTGAGGTTCATGGGCTCAGCACCAAACGCACTATGGGGCTCATTAAAAAGCAAAAAGCTTTGACCAACTATGTCTGCCCTTGTGATTTTCATCAGGTCTTGCAAGGCTAATTGGAGAGGTTTCAGGAGTGTAGCTGAAAGTTGGAGACATCAACAACATGCAAGTATTTCTGCCCTTAAAGGTTTTTATTGCTATTATTAATATTCAGCTTTCAGAGTTAAGTGACAGCAACATCCTCCAAACTGTATCAATCCAGAGTGACTCCCAATGAAGTCTGTGCATGTAGGGAAAAGAGTGTCCCAGAGCTCAGGCACTGTATGGACACTCTTCCCTCTGCCTCCCCAGCCCTGACATTTCTCTCATCAGCCACCTGGGACTTCCATCACTCCTGTTAGAAGCTTCCCTATTCCTCTGATGTCTGAAACTGAAGGTTACAGCTCATCTGCCCCAACTCTCAACTGCTTTCCTTAGAGAACTAGCTCCAAATAGGCCCAGGATTTTTCTCAATTACAAAGAAACAGAAATAAAGCATGAAATAATTCCATAAATAAGATTTATGCCCTTTGATTGTAGGCTAAGTCCACGATGTCAACAATGAGGCCCCCTGGCCACAAGGGAAAGCCTTACTGAAAAGACTGAGCAAGCTTTAAGCTCTCTGAAGTGCAAACCAGTGGCTGGGGCTCTGAGTGAACAGAGTAAAAGGAGTCCCAATACTGTGGCTTTACAACGGCCAGCTCGTGTCCTGTAAAGATGGTGTTAAAAACTGTCAGTTTAAGCAGGACACACGGGAATGAGAGAGCCACACATCTCCTGGGTCATGATGTGGGCCATGCTCCTTTTGGAGATCCCAGACCTGCCTCAGCTTTTCCACAAAAGTAGGAAAAATCCTCTGATGCTATTTCCTAGAGAGGAGAGATTTTTCTGGCTGCTCAGAGCAACCCAAGCAGGAACTGAGGATGTCATAGGAAACCCAACCCACCAACACCGAAAGCACTGGGCCTTCCTGAACCCTCAGGCCAGGAGCAGGAGGGGACAGGGGAAATAGCTACGTCCCAGACTTCCTCCATCAGGCCTTCAGCTCCACAACTTGTCGTGGCTTCAAGGGAGCTCCCTAACCAATACTTCTTATGATCCTGGTGGACAAAGCAGACTGAGCAGACACAGAGAAGACAGGGGAGAGAAGGGCGAGAGAACTCAGGGTGTAGAGTGGGGCTCACTGTGCCTTAGAAAAGATGCTAGAAGCTGAATAAGCAACCCAAAGAAATGAGTAAAGGTCATGTTTTCCTTGGTAGTGGCTTGGAATGCCACATCTCTGACAGGATTCAAGGCAGATGAGTTGTCTCTTCTGCAAGATTTGCCCCAGGACTACATAAAACGTCTAGCAGGGATGTTGGCTGTAGGGGTGCTCACAAGCTTTGGCAGTTGGGGAGAGGTGAGATGGTCACTCCACGAGTTTCTGAACAAGACAAAATGCAGCTCCTGAGGCCGGCAGTGCCTTACAGGCTCCATACGGGAGTCCGCACAGCAGCACCGCAGTGTGGGGGCCTGTCCTGAGGCACCGGGGTCAAAGTGGGAGAGATTCAGAGTGCCAGGGCTCTAGAGATCCCAAAGAGAGGCAGGGTGCCAGGAACTGAACCCAGGGGAAAAACACTACCTGCAGGTGTCATGGAATATGTCGAGAACTAACTACGGTACAAGATGAGAAAACGCTTTCCTCAGGGTCAGAGGAAGGAAAGCTGGGCAAAATTAATGGAGATCTGGAGGAACTTGCCCAGATTTTCTGCCCGACCAGACCCATGGTTTTGGAGTCTACCAGAAATTACAGGCCTGTCTCATGCCCTCTGCAAGGAAGGAAGGAAGACGTGTTAAGAGCATGTTTGCTCTTTATTGACACATCATCTCCATCTCAAACACCACAGACCAAGAAACCTTGCTGAGGACTTTTAAAGCAAAGACCCTGTAGAGCCTGTCTCAGGAGAGCAGATTCCCTGAGCCTGTATTAGGGGATTTCTGAGGATGAAGATCTGAGAATCTCTCTGCATTCCTATCCCACACTTTGTGAAGAAAAAGATTTGTTCTTAACATCTGAGAAGAATTTCCCATTGTCCATATTTTCCCTGCTGCCTTCCATGCAATTAGCGTGCCCCTCCAAGAAAATCCTGCTGCTCTGTGCCCTCCACAAGGTACTAGTGCACAGCATGAAGATCCAGCCTCTCCTTATCTGTCCCACACTCCAGCATGTACCCTGACCAACTTGGTGTCCCTGTGCTGAACCCCCTCCCATTTGTTCATTTCTTTGCAGAACTGGAGAGCCCAAATGGGATCTGGTATACAGGCATGGTCTCCACTGTTTCAAAAAGAGGAGCAGCACATGTCTGTGGCCCCACTGGCTGTGCTCTCCCAAATACAAAACCATGAGGGAGGCCAAACTATGGCACAGGGACTCAAAGAGGTTCTCAAATCTTCTGTCCTCAGAGATAATCAAAACTTCACTGGAAAAGGCCCAATGACAACACCTGTCCTGGGACCTGCCTTCAGCAGGGTATTGGATTCCTACCTCCAGCTGTCTCCCCCATTGCAGGCTCAAAGAATCTGCTATTCTGACACTCTTTCTAAAGAAGGGACCTGTGGATTTGGAGCTGTCAGCTCAATGGCTGGCCAAGGTCAGGGGTCTCAGAGACACCCATATCTCTGAGGGATTGGAATGGATTAGGGCCTGGGATGGAAAGATGAAATGAGGGCTCTGGGACTCCCCTCGGTGACTACTAAGGCACTGAGATGAGTTGTGGGTGCCCTTGGCCACCACCAGGACATACCTCTGGGAGTCCCCATGGCAACCGCCAGGGCTTTGTGATGGCAGTGGCATCATGTCCCCAGGGCCATTGTGATGGGGCAGTGCCCATGGCGACCAAGTCTGTGCTGGGCTAGAGCACCACCTTCAGGGTCACACTGAGGAGAGAAGCTCCAGCAAAAGGAGCAGCTCCCATTTGTTCCCAGAGCAGCAATCCAGAGCAAGTGCCCTGGAGATGGAGAAGGAGAGGCAGGCGAACGCCTGCTCCCAGCCCAGCAACGGGCATCCTGTGAGGTGCAAGCGCACAAGGAAGGTGAGTGGTCGGGCAGGAGGCAGAGGCTGGCAGCAGGGATGGCAGCACAAGGATGGAGAGCACAAGGATGGTGGGGCAAGCCAGCCAGGCATGACCTTCTCTGGCCAGAGGCTACTTATTGCTGGCTGTGGCGATGTTCTCCAACACCAAGCACCACGCCTGGGATGCTGCAAGGCCTGTATGGATCCTGGGAGCCCTGTGTGGAGGGTCAGAGAGCCTCTCTGGGCCAGGGGCAGCTGGGTCCTCCTCCACCATGAGCTTCCTTTTGACGTGGGGCTGGAGTTTCCTGCACCTCTGGGGCTGTTTGTACCTTAGCTAATGGGGAAAAGGAGAGGGCGTCCCTCGGATGGGGAATTAGGATAAAGGGAGGCTGCAGCCTCCAGCAATTGGAGAGACCCCACAGTCTCACAGACTCACCCTTCATTCGAATAAAGTTTTAGGACTCCTCTGTCTCCTTTGTGGACATTCAGTTCTTGACAGCAAGATTTTCCGCACAGGCCGAACCTTCTGTCACTCATCTCCACATTTGCCTCCCTCTTTCTCCTTTCCATCCTCTAAGAGGATTTGATACAGCTCCTTTGGAGTCTAGTCCGTTGAAAGGAACTTCCATTATTTGGAAATGGCATGCAGCCCCACAACACAGCTGCTCATACACCCTTTCCTGTCACTACAATGAGGGATAAAAGCAAATTAAATGAAGTTCTGATATTTAGGTTTTTTCTTAAACTGCCTTTAAAACGTTTTTTCCAGCAAGAAAAGGAAAGCACAAAACATTCCCTCCTCACCAAAACTCATTGTTGGGCACTGACAACTCACCAGTATACCAGAGTGGCCAGAAGCGGATGTTGTAGTACGAGCTTGGACATTTTCCAGTCCTGATAAGGAAAAATAAAAGACAAAAGAAAAAAAAAAAACAAAAGATCCTCACTCAGCACCAGACTTAGGAGAACAGCAAGAATCAAAAACAATCTGGAAAAAAGGACTTCGACTTGAGGACGTCCAGGTCCTGATTCACGGGCGGTGAGCAGTACTTTTTGCCAGCAATACTCTCTTGCAAACCCTGTGATACCCATTAATACTTCAGTAAGGCATTAATACCCCATTAATACTCCCCAATAAAACTGGTTAATACCCCATTACAACCCTCAAGGACACCTTGATACCCATTAATACTTCAGTAAGGCATTAATACCCCCAGATTAAAGGGGTTAATACCCCGTTATAACCCTCGAGGACACTTTGATTCCCATTAATACTCCACTAATTCCTGGGCCCCTTCCCGGACGCCTGGGCCCTCTTCGGACGCCTGGGCCCTTCCCGGATGCCTGGGCCCTCCTCGGACGCCTGGGCCCTTCCCGGACACCTGGGCCCCCCAACTCAGCTTCACCCGAAGCCACTTGTGGGGCAGGACGAGGGGCCCAGGCGTCCGGGACTTTTCCTGAGCCTCGGTCCCCGCAAGCCTCCTTCCATCACCAATGGCTTAAAAACACTGTGGGTACTTCTTTTCTGAATAGGAACCTGTCAAAGTAACTTCACCGAAATAATAGTACCATGAGGGAAAAAAGGGGGAAAAATGAAAGAAAAAGCTAAAAAGGAGGGGGAAATGGAATAAAAGGCTGAAAATTAGAGGGAGAAGGAAAGAGAAAAGCTCAAAGAGGGGGAGAATGAATGAAAAAGAGGAAAAATGAAGGAAAAAACAAAAAGAGGGAAAAAACATGAAAAATTATTTAAGGGGGAACAAAAGAAAAAACTAAAAGAGAGGGGAAAAGAAAAAGGTAAAAGGGGGCGAAGAATGAAGGAAAAAATGAGAGGCAGAAAAAAGGATACAGCTAAAAAGGAGAAAAGCAAAGAAAAAATCCAAAAAGGAAGAAATAGGGAAATAAAGGATAAAAGGAGTGATAACAAAAGAAAAAAAAGATAAAAGAGGGAGCTGGAAATGAAAGGGGAAAGAAAGCCTTGAAAAGGTGAAAACAAAAAAGACAACAATGCAAAAAAAATGGAAATAAAAATGAAAATAAGCAAAAAGGGAGGGAAAATATGAAAAAACAGAAGCTAAACTGTGATACACGGGACGGGGCTCTGCGGCACAAGGAGGACCAGCCACCAAGGTGCCCTCCAGGTCCAGCCGGGGGCTTCACAGCTTGGGACACTCCCCCAATGACACAGGCTGAGCAAGATCATAGAATCACAGAATCACAGAATGCTGAAGGCTGGAAGGGACCTCTAGGGATCATCCAGTCCAACCCCTGCACACGCAGGGTCACCTAAAGCACGTGGCACAGAAGTCTCCGTGGAGGGTGAGGCCTTGGGGAGCTGCTTCCCCAGGGGTCAGGTGCCCACAGTCCTTGGTCCTACCCCCCTGCCCCTCTCCCTGCTCCACACCAGCCCTGGGCTCTGCAGTCTAAAAATGGGGGCTGAGGACCCCTCGAGGGCTGGGACTGGGGCATCTTGGAGGGTTTGCGTACCAGAGCAGCTCCTCAGCAAGCCGGCAGAGACAGCGTGTGCAGTTCTGTGGGGGAAACTATGGGGCACCTCAGCTCTTTGCCCCATGGTGACAAAAGGGAGGAGACCAAGCCGAGAGATGGAGATATTTTCCTACTTTTATGTCCTCAGTGAACTCTGGCATCTTCTCAAGTTCTGGGATGTTGGGAAATTCTTGGATCAGGCCAAGGACAAAATCCTGGAAAAGTGACTCTCCTCCAAAGCTTCCCAAGGACTCCCTCTTGCCCCACAGTTCCTCAGCAGCAGCAACATCAGGAGGAGGGACATCAGCCCCACACGCTGACACCCGTCACTTGGGCCATCTCCAGAAGGCTGATGCCTTCACCTTGTCTTTTGCCTCTGCAGGGTGTGCTGATTACGGGGCTTGGCACCTTCTGTGTGGTGCAAAAGCCACTGTGGCTGGGGCCAGAAAAAGTGCTGATGGTCCGAAGACCCATCTTCAAGCTGGCCACGAACCCAGCCTGGCAACAGTGGCTGAAACGCCCCAAGGTGACTGTTCCCGGTGAGTTGGCAGCACTGGGCCACCCTCCATTTCCCTTGTCCCCTCTGGTGGGCAGTGGGTGGGTGCTCCTCTACAGGATGGGGTTGCAAAGACGGCACCGTAAAGATGGGCGCTCTTCCCTCACACCTGGCTCCAGCCACCCGCTTTGCTGCAGCGCTGACCCTGCTCCTCTTCCCTGCAGAGAACATCAAGATCGAGCCCTTGGACTTCAGGCAGGTATTCAGGGGGTATTGATTGTAAACTCAAAGATTTTACTCTCGCTGTTGCGAGGCTTTTAAAAATTAAGGTTATAGACCGGCCGGTGGATATTCTCCACCCAGAAGTGTGGGACAAATGTACCAAGGTGTTAGTCGAGGAGACGATGTCTTCGGGTTGTGGGAAAAACCTTAAGGCTTGGGGAAAAGTTGTACAGGTGTTGCAGAAAAGCTATACAAGAGCAGGGGACTGTTGGTCACCCCGAAAATGGGAGTTGGGGCAGCCGCACAGACTTTGCACCCCCCAGATGATGGTGATTCTGCTGAGTCTAAAGATCTGCAAGAGAGTGACACATCCCCTCAATCCCTGAACCCCGTCCCGCTTACAGAGGAGGAAAAACAGCCGAAATCTGTTTGGGGCGAGCTAGCCGAGGAAGCTAGAAATATCGAAAAGAAGTCAGACCATGGAGAAACCTGGGTCAGGCCACCACCCTATGCCCCCCAAAATGGCGCTGAGCCACAAGGAGAAGGGCGGGGCGAGGATGCTCCCGGTGGGAACAGACGGGAACCGTTAGATAAACAAGAGGGGGAGGACAACAAGGAGGAGAAAGGTGGTGGGGGTGACCGGCCAGGTGAGGGAGGCCCGAGTGAGGCGCTGAGAACCGATCAGAGCGGCCATTTCACAAAACGCCTCTGTGAGTAGGAGGCGGGGCGAGCCAAGGAGGGGGGAACAGCCCGCCCGCAACGGAAGTAGGCGGGACGGAAGTAGGCGGGGCCGGAGCCCAACGAGAAAGTACCGGAGCCCGGAAGTGACCAGTCAGTCGAGTTCCGACTCCGGATCAGACACTAGTGAGGACGAGTGGGTCACAACTGATTCAAACTTAAGGAAGGAGGAAATGAAGGTAAACAGAGCTAAGAGCCAAAATATTCCCATCCGAATTAAAGAAAAACTGCGAAGGGGAGGAACCCCTCTCACGGACTGGAGGGAAATAAAGATCGCATGTGCCGAGTGGGCCCCATCGGCCGCGCTAGCGTTCCCGGTCCGAGTGACGCAGGGGGGACAGAGGGTCCACTCGCCGATAAAATCTAAGGACGTACAAGCGATTGTTAAAGTAATTGCAGATAAAGGGACTAATTCTGCCATGGTCTCAACCCTCATAGATGGTATCTTCGGGGGGGACGATCTGCTCCTGTTCGATATAAAACAAACTTGTAGGCTAATCTTTGATGGAGCAGGGATGATCGTTTTCAGACAAGAATGGGAAGACCACTGTACAAAGTGTTTAGCCCAAGTAACTGGGGCAGATCATCCATTACACGGCTCCAGCCTGCAGCGGTTAATGGGTGCAGACCCAACAATGATCACCCCCCAGGCGCAGGCCCATGGCCTGCGGGCCCATGAAGTTACGACAACTACTCGTGCGGCCAGAGAAGCTATTCGCACAGCCTGTAGAGTCGTTGCCAAACCATCACCATGGTCCTCAATAAAGCAAAGTGAAAGTGAGAGCTTTACACAATTTGTAGATCGTCTCCAAGCAGCGGTCGACTCTTCGTCCCTGCCCACGGAGGCAAAAGGCCCGGTCGTAGCGGAATGTTTACGCCAACAATGCAATTCGGCAACCAAAGAAATCCTGCGATCATTGCCGGCGGGGTCAAGTATCGCAGACATGATTAAGCATGTTGCAAAGGAAGAGCATCTGACCCCAATTCAGGTGTCTGTTCACGCCGCAATAGCCAACGTAACGGCAGGTTCTAAATGTGGCCAGGCAGGCCACGTTGCAGTAAACTGCCCTTGGCTGGGGGACTCGCTGGCAGCGCTCCCCCCACGCCAAGATCGACCCAAAGGTCGCTGTCAGGAAAGATGGCAGAGTCAAGTGGTGCCCGCTTAAGTCTATTAAACCAGACCTTCAAAATAAAACTAATGAAAATTGTGAGTTTCTGTTCACAGGACCGGATCATCGGACGCCCTGGTGACAGGCGTCCCGCCCGAGCCTGTGAGTTCCACGCCGACCGAATCCAGAAAACAACAAAACAGCCTCCGCAAGAGGGGGCCGCGATGCCTTTGCGTGATCTAAATTTTGGAGCTTGTCACTATAGGACAGGTAGAGTCACATCAGCCTTTAAATGGGTACTTGAACAGATGGAACAATCTCGAGTAATTAGTACAAAAGTAACTACAGGGTCACCAGTTTTCAGTGCCACGCCTTGCCAACCAGCACCCATTGAACCCTGTTCCAAACGCAGCTGGTACGAAAATTTGTTCACCGGTTCACCGTGGTTAACCACCCTGATATCCACCTTGATAGGGCCGATCACAATGATCATGATGACACTGATCTTTGGACCCTGTATATTGAATAAGCTCATGCCGTTTGTCAAGAGTCGGCTACAGAAGGTTAACATCGTGTTAGTGGAACGCCGACAACTGCTTTAAGAATATATCCACTCAGTGTTATCCCCAAGTTATCCCAAGGTACACCCTGTTCCTACACCCCGGTATTACCTGTCATCCCCTACCTTCTACACTTTGCGCCTTATGTTTTTATGTCAAGTTTATGATACATAATTTTAAGATTGTTATAAACTATAAGAATAGAATAATATAATAATAAGAATAAGTAAGAGTAATATAATAATAAGAGTAAGTAATAAGGTAATAATGACAGTAAGTAAGAGTAAGATAATAATAAGTGATCACAACAAGATAATAACAAGATAGTAATAAGAATAAGATAATAATGAGAATAAGTAATTAGAATAAGATAAGAATATGTAAGAATAAGATAGTCATATTTTAGCTAGTTTTGTTATGCATAGGGAGGGGGGAAATGTTGCAGATTACTACACTGTTACAGATAGTTAGGGTCCGGCGCCCGGAAGATATCGCGCTGTACGGAAAGGTAGAGCCCCTAATAGCCAATAGTGTTAGTTTATGATGTAAGCAGACGGATGTGACATTGTAAACCTTAGCTATGTAACACCTTGCTACCCATCAATAAACACCATTTGCCGTCTACCACATTGGTGTTAGCGAGCTGATGGCCCGAGCGGCCTGGGGGTGGTCGCCGTGCCGTTCCTGAACCAGGTCGCCACGCCGCTTGAGCGGCAACACCTTAGGCCAAGCCCTCCTTATGTACAGTCAAGCGTGCTTCAGAAATGGGAGAGGCACATCACCCCAAGGTCTCTGCGCTAGTCGCTGCACCCTTAATACCTTCTATCACTCCCTCCCCAGAAACCCTTCACACCCCTAGAGGATATGAAGAGGAAATGGGTTAAGGGTGACCTCAGGGTGCCAAATCACAGGCTGACCAGATACAGGGACTTCTTCACTAACTTGATATTATGATGTTATGATGAAGCAGTCCTGTCCCACATGCTGATCACTGAGGGATGCCACTAACAGCCAGCTGCCGCTTGGCAGCACTGCACTGCTGATCACTGTTCTCAGTGAGCCTGATACTCCATCCACCTGCTTTATGGTCCACTCTGCAGATCAGTTCACAATTTGACTAGAAGGAGACTATAAGAAACCTTTCCAATGCCCTTGCTAAAGCGAGAGTTCACAAAATCCCCTGCTTTGTCCTTTTGAACACAGGCATTCCTCTTGAGGTGGAAGGCAACCAGGTTGCTCTGGGAAGGGCTAACTTTACTCTTGTATCAGGTTGGTAGGTGGTTTCACCAGGAAAATCTCCTGGCTCCTGTCCCAGTGCTGCTCAGCTACAAAAATTATTATTTGTTTGTCCTTAAACTCTCTTGAAATTCCCTTTGCTACTGCTTGTCCTTGTCCCTTGTCCTTTCCTGCCCTTAGCCCCAATCAGACTTTCACCGAGGACAGTGACACCTTCACCTCTAAGCGCAGCCTTGCTGGGGTCTCCAGGCACCGCGCAGGCAGGCCTGCTCCATGGTAGGAGAGGGGTCTGCAGACAGTGGGGCTGCCTTGGGGACCCTCAGCAACAGGCAGCAGAGCAGGGGCACATTGCAGGCACCTGGCGGTGACAAGAAGGCAAGAGCGTCCCTCCTCCCTGGGGGCAGACGCCTTCTGAGGGCAAGGGCACGCTGGAGATGTGGGGGACCCTGGACCCTTCCACAAGGCTTCACACATGGTCAATTTTTCTCCTGCTTTGGTTGTTTTCCCCACAGATTAATTTTTACTGGTATTCTTACACTTTGCCACTTCTTCCCACGTTTTTCCCACATTTTCCTCTACTTTAATATTTTTCCCATGCTTTCACTTTTTTTCCTTCTCTTTCACAAACATTCCCTCCCATGTTTGCGACCATATTCCCACACTTGTGAAGATTTTCCTACCCTTTTGTCTTTTCCCCAACCTCTCCTTCTTTTCCCATGCTTTCTCAATATTACCGAGCTCTGTGTTCTTTTTGCACTTTCCTTTTTTTTCCCATCACTTCACTCTTTTTCCACTTTTCTAACCATTCCCGCACTTTTGACTATATTCCTACACTATCGTTCCTTACCCATGTTTTTCCCTATTTTCCAAGATCTGGGCACTTCTTCAATGCTTTTGCACTTTTTCCCACCATTTCAATCTTTTTCCAATGCTTATATTTGCCTTTATTATTTTCCAACTCTTGCGCTCATTTGCTGCACTTTTCCCTATGCTTCTAGTAATTTTCCCATGCCTTCCCTTCTTCCCCCACTTATTTCCACTTGTAAAAACCTATAACAATTTCTTACATATTAAGATGATAGCTAATGTCTCTTAGCTAGGCATGCACCTAGATGGGGAAAAGAACAATTTCTTTACATTTTGACTGCAATTAACAAACAGTATTAACTCCCTTCTCCACTCTTACCACTCAGTGCTGCACCCACAGGGCAGGAATTTCGGGGGTGGTAAATGAGTGTGGGCAGAAACAAGCCCATGTTGGGAACCTAAGCACAAGAGTCCCAAGTGTTTTGTCTTTTCCTGGTGACCGGTTGGGATTGGTGTCACATGGAGCTGGGGGGGTGCAAAACGTGGCTGTTCCCATGTGCTGACCTGATGGTCGAGCAGGTGGCCACGCTGGTGAGGAGAGCCTCAAAGTGGGAGCAACTCGGGGAGGAGGAGGACTCCAAAAAGAATGAGGAAGTGATGGCCTGGGATGGCAAGGAATAGCCACGGGGTGATGTGTGAAAGAGAAGCTCAGGGAGGGAGCAGTGGGATGCAGGGAGCTCTGCCTTGGGGTGAACCAAGAGGCAATCGAGAGCACAGGGACGAGGACGGGGGTGGCCTCATGGTGGGTGTCTGCTATGGAGCGCCTGACGAGGGGCAGCCTCTGCAAGGCCTGGGGAGCGCATGGCTGTGGAGGGGACAACTCGTCCTGCACCCCAGGGACCTGCTCAGGAGTGGCGAGAGGAGGTGCCTGGTGTCCCCATGGCGACTCCCAGGGCTTTGTGATGGGGGTGGCATCACACCCACAGGCCACTGTGATGGGGCAGTCCCCAAGGTGACCGTGTCCCTGCTAGGGTCTTCACTCTGAGGATTGCGGCGCAAGCAGCAGGGAGCAACTCCCCTTGGTGCCCGTGCGAGAGGTCCTCCGAGAGGTTCCTACAGATGGAGAAGGAGCAGCAGGCGAACGCCTGCACTTCATCCATGGAAGGGAACTCTAGTGCGCAAGAGTGCACGAGTGAGGTGAGTGGTGGGACTGGAGGGAGAGCTGGGAGGCAGGGACGGGACCTGCATGGAGAGCACAGGGGTGGTGGGGAAGGAGCCCTGGGTCAAGATAGCCGGGCAGGAGCTCCTCCAGCGACGGGACGTGCATTCCTGGGCACGGGAAAAGCAGCCTGACCTGCACTCTCCACCTGTACTTGATGCTGGTGATGTTGCATCTCAAACACTGTGTTCAATTCTGGGCCCATCACTAGAAAAACTAAAAATAAAAGCCATGGAGGCACTGGAGTGTGCCCAGAGAAGGGCACCAAAGCTGGTGAAGGCTTTAGAGCACAGCCCTATGAGGAGGGGCTGAGGGAGCTGGGGTTATTTAGTGTGGAAAAGAGGAGCCTCAGGGGAGACATTATTGCTCTGCACAACAACCTGAGAGGTGGTTGTAGTGAGGCAGGGTTGATCTATTCTCAGAAATAGCTATCAATAAGACAAGAGGAAATGGCTTCAGGTTGCACCAGGAGAGGCTCAGGTTATGTATTAGGAAAACTTTCCAGGTGGAAAGAGTGGTGAATCATTGGAAGAGGCTGCCCAGGGAAGTGGTAGAATCACTGTCCCTGGCAGCCTTCAAGAAATGTGCAGATAAGGCACTTTAGAGCCATGGTTTAGCAGACATGGGGTTGAGGGGTTTACAGTGGGACTGAATGGTTTTGGAGATCTTTCCCAAACATAGTGATTCTATGATTCTCTGATCTGGATGCTGCAAGGCCCGCATGAACCCCATGAACTCTGTACTGAGGGCAGAGAGCAGGTCCAGGCCACGCACAGCCGCATTGTGCTCCGCCAGGAGGTTCCCTTCGACACGAGGCTGGGGTTTCCCGTCCTTTGGAGCTGCTCGTACCAACACAAGTGTCCCCATCACGGGCCTCCTTCTCCCCACAGGTGGGCCAGCAGGAGCTGCCCGCAGCAGTGCAGCGCAGCGGGAGCCCGGCTTCGTCCCACCAAAGGGACCGGCTGTCACCGCTGCCCGGCCCTCAGGGCTCATGCCCCTCTGAACACGGCATCGCACAGGTACAGAGCTGAGCGGCGGTGGAGGCCGAGCCTCTGCCTGAGTCCCCATGGGGCCGAGAAGCAGGTGGGACCTGCTGGGAGACACCAGGAGGTCTCTGTGCCCGGCAGGCCGAGCGCTGCTCTGCACGGCAGCCTGCACGCACCCGCCTCGGGCTCTCCGAGGAGCTGCCTTTGCCCAAGGCTTGCCCATAGGCACGAGCCCTCTCCCCAGGCAGCCTTTGGGAGCAGGGCAGCAGCCACCTGCATGGCAGAGCCATCGTCAAGGGGGTCAGAGGCTGCAGCAGGTTTCCAGTTGGTAATAATGGAGGGACAGAACAAGGACGGCAGTAAGGACTGCCTTTGTGGTGGCCTTCATTGCAGGTTGTGGAGGAGAAGGCCAGCGATGTCCCCTCCACGGTGCAAGAGCCGCAGCCCTCCACCAGCCTTGCAAGGCCTCAGGAAACGCCATCGCCCTCTCCACGGGAGCCAACACAGCCTGATGCCAACAGAGCTAGGATGGAGCTCGCTGTACCTGTGCCCCCACACGCACTGGCACGCGTCATCCATGAAGACGCCCAGGCAAGATCATGGCAGCTCCAGAGCATAGAGTGGCGCCCCAGCACATCATCCTCTGCACCTCAGACAGGGCCTGATCCCTACAGTCATCGGGGACAATTCCAGTGCAGCATTCCTAGCTGGCCGAGCTGGCCTAGCGGACTAAGCTGCCCAAGTGGGCCAGTGAGAGTACGGACATCACGGACACGGCAGCAGCCCTTGGAGATCACGTGCCACCTCCAAGGAATGCCAGTGCACGTGCACGAAGAAAACACTGCACGCTACCTGGCTGTGCTCAGCATCAGAACAGAGCCGCTGGAGGAGCTGGAGAGGAGCTGCCTGCAGCGCACTGGACAGAGCTTGGCCCAGCTCCGAGAAGGAGCTTTTCCAATGAGGGAGCAGAACCTAAGAGAGAGGCAGGACGAGCAGGAGGAGGGCCGTGGCAACCGTTTCTCCCTGACGCTGGCAGGATCACTCAATGCCAAACCCAAGGAGGTGAGTGCCAGGGAGTGCTGGGCCGTGGGGGAGCCCTCCCAGTGCTGTGGCCAGCAGCTGTGCCGCGTCGTGCGGGACAGCCGGCTTGTCAAAGCACTGGCGGAGCCTCACGATGCCTTTCCTCCCTTCACAAACCTCCCTCTCTCCTTCTAGCTCCTCGCCAGAAACTCCTTCTATGACCTCTGGAGACCAGAGATCACGCGAGTGGAGCTCCTCAAAGGCGCAAGCTGCAAGTGGGAGGTGCTGGAGCGGCTCTATGCTCATGCCCCAACCCGGGAGGCGCGGAGAGGCCTGGGAACACTGCAGGAGGAGAGAGTAGAGGACACTGATGAGGAGGAGGAGGATGGGGAAGAGGAGGTGGAGGAAATTAACTCTTTGACCTGGGTCAGAGCCAGCCTCTGCAGCCCGGCTGTGGACCAGGAGATGGAGCACGAGAAGGTGCCCTGCTCGCCCCATGTCAGCACCACAGAGGCTGTGAGCGAGGCACCTGGCCATGTGGACAGCCCCTCTGTGGAGCCAGCAATGCCCAGGGGCGGTGAGCCAGGAGCTCCTCCTTTGGCCAACAGCTTTCTGCACGCAGAGGACAGCGTGCCTGTCCCACCAGCAGCAAGTGCAGGAGCAGAACCAGAGGCCTCCCCTGCATCCAGTAACTTCATCCAGCATGCAGGGGAAAATGCTCCTCCGTCTCCATCACTTCCTCCAGAACCTGCACCAGAGGCCTCTCCTTCGGCTGAAAACCCTTGCGATGAGATGAGCAGCAGTCCGTCTCCCAAGGAAACCCTGCTGCAGGAAACAACAGCAGCAGCTTCTCCCCCAGCTGCAGGCCCTGCTGCCCAGGTGAGCAAGCAGCATCTCCCCTGTCCTCACCATCCCCGGGAGCTGCCGTGGGAGCTGTGTGGGGGGTGCCCAGAGTTACCCCATTTCCTTGGAGCCCCCCTGCCCATGGCATCCCACTGTCACCCCCAGGCATTTATCCTCTGCCATGTCTCCATGGGGAGATGCTGGCTTCTCTCCGTTTCCAAGTGCCAAAGACACAGGGATGAAGTCTGCTCCAGCCCACGTCGCATTCAGCCCTGAGGCCTGGATGCCGAGCGAGGAGGGAAGAGGCAGCCCCAGCAGCAGCCCCCTCCACACCAGGGCACCAGCCCCCTTGTGCCACGCACACCTCCGGCTGCCTTCCTTTCCCCCTGCCCAGCCCTCTGCTATGGCCCCACAATGAGCCTTGTCCCATTGCCGTGCCAGCCGCAGGTCCCTTCCCTTGGGACGTGCAGCCGTGGGCAGCCTCCTCTGATCCAAACCCTTTGCCATTGTGCAACCTGGGGCACTGGGACCCTCAGCAGGGCCAGCTGATGGCTGATGGGTGCGTGTTCTTGCTCTGCCCATGCAGGTGGCCTTGGAGCCCCAAGAGGAGGAGGAGAAGCCCTCCTCCTGCAGCCCCACACCCGACGTTGAGGCAGGTACGTACCCGAGTGGAGAGCCCTGCTGGGGACAGTGGGCCTGTCCTGGCACAGGGGGTGGCACCGAGGCTGGCAGCAGGAAGCGCTCGGGAGTTGCTGTGCCGAGGACAGAACCCCTCGGGAAGCCCTTAGTGGCAGGGACAGGCAGGTGCAGACCTGCACCCTGCAGCCCATTGCCCACAGCTCTGCTTCCCACCACAGGCATCGCCGCCCTCCCGGACGTTGCAGCTCCCCGGCGATGGCACTCACGGCTCAGGACGGCGCTTCAGGCTCTGCGCAGAGCGTTC
This sequence comes from Tinamus guttatus, assembly GCF_059628265.1. Classification (NCBI taxonomy): domain Eukaryota; kingdom Metazoa; phylum Chordata; class Aves; order Tinamiformes; family Tinamidae; genus Tinamus; species Tinamus guttatus. The sequence goes on along the minus strand of NW_028290201.1, from coordinate 61,332 downwards.
TGCTGCTGCTGCATCCCGGGACAGCGAGAGGAGCAGCGAGCGGATTCATGTTCCAGACAGGGACCCTGAGATGGGGGCTGGAGCAGAGCCGAGAGACAGAGCGACGGATGCTGTGTCCTGAGGGCTACAGAGAGGCTGCCCTGTTGTGTCCTGTAGTACCCATGTGCCCAGAGAGACCATACTCGGCAACATCGCCCACAGCCATCGCCTGCTTCAAATAAACCCCTTTTGTAGCTTTTTCTCCCCGTGTCAGTTGGTGTCAGAAAATCTCCAGGGAGACAAGTGGGGCTGTGGGGCCATAAGGCCATGGGGTGACTCCTAACTCCGCACTGGTCTTGGTGGTTGGGGTGGGTAGCAGACCCAGCGAACAGGGCTCCTCGTCACTGATACTGCTGGCACGCATCTGTGCTCTTGACTGGTTCTCAGAATGACCCCAGGGCTCTTGCAAGAGCAGCAGTTTAGGTGAAACACCACCCAGGGAGTGTTCCTCAGAGGCAGAATTTTTCAGCATTTCTACTGGGAATCTTGAGAAGAATGGAATCATAGTCACCTTGTGCAGAGTGAGGACAGCTTGTCTGCCTGTCAGCCTTGATTCCAGTGTCATGTTCCCACATCTCTCTGAACTCCATGACAATCATCCTAAATAAGTACCCCTAAAAGGAACCCAACCCTTCCTAAGAGCAGATAAGTCCAGTTTCAAAACCTCGAATTTCCAACTTCTCTCCCTTTCTCACTGCACTTGAGGGAGGTCTCCAAGCTCCACTTCTAGCCAAGAACATGCAGAGCTCTTTTTAGCTATCCATATACACTTTCCAAACCATTTTTTCATACTCTCAGTTTTTGTAACAGGTGACAGGAAAATATTGGAATTAAAATTAGCACTTGGAGAGTCCTCGGGGTCTCTGAGGGAGATGCCTCGATCTGGCAGCTCTCACAGAAACCTCGCGAGACCAGAGGCCATCAGAGCTGCAGAGGGAGGCTGAGCAGAGAGGACGAGGGCTCCTGCAATGGCACCGGCTGTCCAGGACCCCATGACCGCATCCCACACCAGTTCTTCTCAGTTCCACCTGAGAGATTACCTCTTCTACTCCACATGCTCCAAGACACATATCTGTATGTATTGCACAGACCACTTGTGATATCTGGTTGCAGATCCTGGCAAGAGCTGAGGAAGCTTCAGGCCTGAACCTCAGTATCCATCAGGCAGCAGGCTCCAAGCTCCCTTTTGTTGGGAGGACATTCCCTCTGTCTCCTGCTAAAGCATTTGTGCCTGTTCTCCGAGGAGAACATGCTTGGATAGAAAGTCACAGACCTCTAATGTCTTTCAGTCCTACCTAGACTATAAAAGCAGATGGACCCATGAAGGAGAGAGACCCAGTTCAGACCCTGTAGGAAAATCTCACAAGATCCCTCCTGTTGGACAGGGAGGGGAATTACAACAGAAAAAGAGCCTTGCAATCACAGATTATTAATGGTGCTGTTCTCGTTACACCACGCTCGCTCAGGCACTTGTTCATTTAGCAGCCTAAAAGGTCTTGCTGGGCTCCCTGGTCCAATGGTAGCTGGCCGCAAGTCTCTACTCCTTGTCCACGTTCACTAGAGAAGATCATGCTCACAGCGGCACAAATTCATGGTGCTAAGTGCTCCATCTCCCTCCTCTTGGTTAAGGAGCTGCCTTTCTCCAGGGCTGCAGAGCTCCGCAGGTGTCAGCCCCTCCACGGGGCACCCTCAGCAAACCCTCTCGTCCCCGCCGCTGCTGCTGGCCCCTCACTGCTCTGGCAGCAGCGACCTCAGCGCCAGCACCCGCCGTGAGCCTCCTGCTGGCCCAGCAGCTCCTCGGGCAGGGGGACCTCGCTCGCGCACAGCCCAGCGTGGGCTGCTGCCGCCGCGGGCTGCAGGGACACCAGGTTCCTCGGCAGAGCCGCCCCGGCCAGGAAGGGGCTGCTGACGTCACAACCAGCTGCGCGGCCTGGCCTATCAGGGGCTGCGGCAGCAGTGACGTCACCAGCCGACGCCCACGCGTCAGCACAGAGCCAGCCCTGCAGAGAACAAGGGCCTCCCGGCAGCGTCCCCGCAATGGCCTCCGTGTCCCTGCCCGCTGCTCAGACACCCCTGGCCTCACAGGCAGCGCCTGCTGCTGCCCCGGCAGCTCCGCACACACAAGGGACCTCCCCGCGTGTCTGCACCAGACCCCGCTGCCGGCCGCGCTGCTGCTGGGACAGGAGCGGCCTCAGAGCCCGTCCCCAGCCATGGGCCAGCGCTGGCCTCGCAGCTGCTCTGCCAGCAGGGACCTCCCAAGGAACTGCCCAGCCAGGCGCCTCTTGCTGGCCTGCCAGGGACTCAGCAAAGAGCAGAGCTCACGGTCACCCTCACAGGCGTGTATGGACCTGCTAATGCCTGGTGCTGTCCAGCCAGGATTACAGACAATGTGACCCCCTCCCAAGCAGTAGCAGAGCCATGTGCCTGCTGCTGGCCTCCCAGGTGCTTGCAACACTGACTTGACCATCATCCGACTAGATGATCTCCAAATGCCCCTTGCAACCAGATAAAGGTGCCTTCTCTCACTCAAGCCCCCTTGAAGCTTGCTTATGAGCCAGCAATGTCCCCTTGCCACTAAGAAGGCCAGTGGTCTCCGGGTGTGCAGTAGGAAGACTGTTGCCAGGAGGACAAGGGAGGTCATCCTGCCTCTCTACTAAGTCCTGGGGAGGCCACCGCTTGAGTCCTGTGCCCAGCGCTGGGCTCCCCAGTACAAGAGGGACATGAAGCTACTGGAGAGAACCCAGCATAGGTCTACAATCAGGGAGCTGGAGCATCTCTCCTACGAGAAGAAGGTGAGAGAACTGAGCCTGTTTTAGCCTGGAGAAGAGAAGGCTGAGAGGGGATCTTATCAGCGCGTGCAAATACCTGAAGGGAGGATGCCAAGAGCAGAAGAGGATGGCCCAGACTCTTTTTAGTGGTGACTAGTGATGGCACAAGAGGCAACAGACACAAATTGAAGCACAGGAAGTTCTGCCTGAATTTGAGGAAAAGCATCTTGACTGTGAAGGTGACAGAGCACTGGCATGGGTTGCCCAGAAAGGTTGTGCAGTCACCTTCTCTGCAGATATTCCAGACTTGCCTGGACAGGATCCTGTGCATTTTGCTGTAGGTGGCACTGCTTGATCAAGGCGATTGAACTAGATCATCTGCAAAGCTCCTTCCAACCTCAACCATTCTGTGATTCTATAAACGGTCTCCACTGGAATAGATCAGCTTTTTGAGTTGTAGGGATCTGCCTGTCCCTCAGCTTTATTGTGAGTGCTGCTCTAGTAGGACAGAAGGCATCCAGGGTCATTAGACATGACCAAGGAAATGCCTGCCCTTGCCTCCCACTGAAGCTCTATCTCCAGTGATTCCATTAGGACCTTTAGGCCAGGAGCTTGCAAGCAGACCGTGTCCATGCTTAGCCTGGTAAGGGGGAATCCCACCTGCCATGTATTTGTGGAGTTCATGAGTTAGCTGAATCCTTCTCCAAACCTGGCGCTTCTGAACAGACATGTGGAACCCCAATAAGCCATCTGAATAAGTCATCTGAATCACATATGCACCATGTGTCAACAAGATCCCTTCTTATCCCTGTCTGGGTGTCCTGCCTAGATAAGAGATGTAAATCAGGACTTCCTGTGGGATATTTCTAACTTTGGTAGAAAATCATTGTCTGATGAAATAAACTGCAATGTTGGAATCTGTATCCCTGTAGTCTCTAGAGAAGGAAAACAGGTTACTCTACTTGATGGTACATATCCCAGAGGGAGGAATCCCAAGGGACAGAGTAACTCATGAATTCAGCTGGGCTGCAGCTCGTGGCAGCCTGGCAGCACTTCCCAGAGACAGCTGAGTGCAGGAGCAGCTCCTGTGCCAAGAGCAGCAGGGCTGCGGGCACTGCCTGCTGCTGCGGACAGCAGAGGAGAGAGGACAGAGAGGTGAAAGGCAGCGTGGAGTGGGAGGACACAGGAGAGCTCATGGTGGGAGCAATCTGTGACATGGTAAGTCTCCGGCTGCAGGGTAATGCTACTGAGGTTTCTGGAGGGGTCTGCAGCACCCCTCCAGCTGATGATTTTTCTTTTTTTGAGGACTGTTCTCCCTGCTTCTACTTTGCATATGAGGAGATGCTTCAGAACAGATATTCCCTGTCCCAGCATCACAAGGTCAGGGCATCATGGCTGCTTCTTCGGGAGCTGGTGCAAGACAATGAAGGCAATGTGGGCACATAGGTTCTTCAGAGCACTGTTCTTCAGAGCAGTGTCCATGCGCCCCAGGGTGCTGTGTGCCCGGGGCAATGATTCTGTGAGGATCAGCACTCAGCCTGCCAGGGCGCTGCAGGGAGAAGCTCTGGGTGGGAGGAGAGATCCCCCCCCGGGCAGGTTCATTCTCCTGCTGAGAGGCTGCTGTGTGGGTCAGGGCTGCTCACAGCTCAGCCTCACCCACACAACATATTTGGAAAGGGCTTTTCAAGAGGACACTCTTGGGAAGCTTCTATGAAAGGGACGGAAATATCCAGAGGATAGGATTTTGTTTTGTATCCTTGACAAGGCAGCAAAAGAATGGGACAGTTTAGCTTTAGATGCCTGAAGGAGAGTTCTGCAGTGCTGCTCTGAGGGATCAATAGGTCTGTGAGGACCCCAGAATATTCCTTCAACTGCCTTTTCACCTGTGGGCAGCAGCAATTTCCCCTTTGCAGCTCTCCTCATTCTCATTGTGCTTAGTCTCACTCCACTCTCAACGGGAAGGGCTCCAGGGCATTTCTGACCTCCTCTGCAGTCAGATTTCCAGAACAGCAGAGCTGCCTCTCTTCTGCCATGTGCCCATTTCCCATTGCAAGGCACAGGGTCTGAGAACCACTGTCCTGGAAGTCCACACTGTCTGGGAGGTGCAACCTGGGGACGGTGCTGCTCTGTCTCTCTGTCCTCCCTTGGCAGCAGTCACAGTGTTTCTCCTCGTTTCCCTGCCTCTCCTTTCTGCTCTTGTCCTGGCAGTCAGCTGGGGCTTCAGCTACAAATTCAGATACTCACCCTGAGGTCCTGCCATGGAGGTGTCTGAAGAGGGGCAATGTGCCCAGGGTGCTGGGCAGCATCACTGGAGGGGCTGCAAGGGGGTTGACTCTCCCTTTAGGAGACATTGTGGCTGTCAGGACACGTGACTGTCTCTGTTGTCCTGCTGGGTTTTTGAGCTGCCCTGCATAAGTGGACTCAGTGCACAGAGTCTTTGCCATGCAAGTAGCAGTGTCCTGTTCTCTCCATCACGTATCCACCTTGAGCTAAGAGGGAGAGCAAAGTTAAATGACGGGCTTTGAAACCCGTCTTCTATGATCTCAACAGAGTCCAGGTTTGTTTGGAGGAACAAAGCAGATGGACTCAACAGCACTCTACACTGTTCCCTAAGCAGCAGAGAGCCCATTTCCTTCTCCAGTCTGCTTAATGTTCAGAAATAGAGACATCTGTCTTTATTTGCATATCAATAAAGACATGCAAAGAACCTGACGAGATATGGTGACAGAATCTAAAAATTTCCAAAATAAGTAATTTTAAAACAAAATGCTAAAACCCCCTGCTGCACCCCAAACTCCTTGGAAGTGTGTGTGGGAATATGAAAAGACCCTTTATAGTAAAGGTGGATGTCCTGTGACATCAACTCCGTAAAGAACAGATATCAAGAACCAGCCCTTTATACACATTGGCGTAGAATAACTCAGGCTCCGGTTCCTCCCAGAACACTCAGGTAGAGCAGAGACTGAGGAGCTGACTGAAGGTGACAGTGAGAAGAAGAAATCCCTGAGGGTTGGGATGCGGTCCAGAAGCATTTCTGTGAAAAATGGAAAGTTTATTTCAGAGAAAATTCTTCTAAGCTATTATTGCCTTTTTTCCCTACACAGTTTTCCTGAGCTCAATGGAATAGATGTCCAACAGCAGCTCCCTCAATGAGTTCCTCCTCCTGCTGTTCTCAGACAGGCGGGAGCTGCAGCTCTTGCACTTCTTGCTCTTCCTGGCCATCTACCTGGCTGCCCTCCTCACCAACGGCCTCATCATCACAGCTGTAGCCTGTGACCACCGCCTCCACACCCCCATGTACTTCTTCCTTCTCAACCTCTCCCTCCTCGACATTGGATCCATTTCTACCACCGTCCCCAAATCCATGGCCAATTCCCTCTGGGACAGCAGGGACATTTCCTACTTGGGTTGTGCTACGCAGATCTTTTTCTTTTTCTTCTTTATCTCAGCACAGTATTGTCTCCTCACAGTCATGGCCTATGACCGCTACATTGCCATCTGCAGACCCCTGCACTATGGGACCCTGCTGGGCAGCAGAGCTTGTGTCAAAATGGCTGCAGCTGCCTGGACCAGTGGCTTTCTCAATGCTCTCCTGCACACTGGGAACACATTTTCCATTCCCCTCTGCCAAGGCAATGAGGTGGAGCAGTTTTTTTGCGAGATCCCCCAGATCCTCAAGCTCTCCTGCTCAGATGCCTACCTCAGGGAAGTTGGAGCTATTTTGGTTAGTCTTTGTTTAGCCTTTGGGTGTTTCATTTTCATCATGGTGTCCTATGTGCAGATCTTCAGAGCTGTGCTGAGGATCCCCTCTGAGCAGGGCCGGCACAAAGCCTTTTCCATGTGCCTCCCACACCTGGCTGTGGTCCTCCTGTTTGCCAGTACTTCATTTTTTGCCTACCTGAAGCCCCCCTCCATGTCCTGCCCAACTCTGGATCTGGTCCTGGCTGTTTTGTACTTGCTGGTGCCTCCTACACTGAACCCCCTCATCTACAGCTTGAGGAACAAGGAGCTCAAAGCTGCACTGAGGAAACTGGTTCAGTGGGTACAATGCTGAGACCATCTGCATCTACTGCACGACTGACGATGTATATCTACTCATCCCCAGGGTAACTGGCATTAAGGGTCTTGCTTGCTTGCTTGCTTTCTCTCCTTCCCTCTTTCTCTCTCTCTTCCTCTCTTTCTTTGTCTTTCTTTCTCTCTTTCTCTCTTTCTTTCTTTCTTTCTTTCTCTCTTTCTCTCTCTTCCTTCCTTCCTTCCTTCCTTCCTTCCTTCCTTCCTTCCTTCCTTCCTTCCTTCCTTCCTTCCTTCCTTCCTTCCTTCCTTCCTTCCTTCCTTCCTTCCTTCCTTCCTTCCTTCCCTCTCTCCCTCCCTCCCTCCGTCCCTCCCTCCCTCCCTTTCTTCCTCCCTCCCTTCTTTTCTTCCTCCCTTCCTCTCTTCCTTCCTCCCTTCCTCTCTTTCTTCCTTCCTTCCTCTCTTCCTCTCTTCCTTTTCATTCCTCTCTCCCTGCCTTCCTTCCTCTCTTCCTCTTTTCCTTCAGTCCTCTCTTCCTTTCTTTCTCTCATCCTCTGTCTCTCTCGTTCTCTCTCTTTCTCTCTGTCTTTCTGTCTGTCTTCCTTTTTCTGCTTAAAGATAAAAGCTTCCAGTTAACACCACTTAACATCTAGAATCTCTCATTTGAATCTCACTGAGAGACTGTCCTGAAGAAGGCAGATAGTCTTTGCCCTTCATCAGCATCACTGGGGGAACCTCTGAGCCCCTGCTCTAAGCTCCCTTGAATGCCTGCAGGTTTCCTGGAGAAACATCCACCAACAGAATCACGGAATCACAGAATGGTTGAGGTTGGAAGAGACCTCTAGAGCTCATCTAGTCCAACCCCCCTACTCAAGCAGGGACACCTAGAGCACGTGGCACAGGGTCACATCCGGGCGGGTTTTGAAGATCTCCAGAGAAGGAGACTCCACAGCCTCTCTGGGCAGCCTGTTCCAGGGCTCTGTTACCCTCACAGTGAAGAAGTTCTTCTTCATATGCAGATTAAATTTCCTATGTTTCAACTTGTACCCATTACCCCTCGTCCTGTCACATGTCCTGTATGTCTTTAGGAGTCAGTTTGGATTGATAGCAATTGGGAATGTTGCGGTCACTATCCCTGAAATCTGAATAATAATAACAACACCACCAAAAACCTTTAAAAGCAGAAATACTTGTCTATTATTGATGTCTCTAACTTTCATCTACACTCTTGAAACGCCCTCTGTTAGCCATAAAAGTCTTGAAGAAAATTGCCGAGAGAAATAATGTTTGTCAGGGGTGCTTGCTTTTTAACGAGCCATGTGGTGTCCTTGGAGCTGAGTCCATGAATTGCAGCTATGGAAAGGAAATTGAACAAAATTGAACAAAATATTGTAGAATTCCAAGTCAGAAGCAAATCCCCAAGTTTTGCAGAGCGTCAATAGTCTCACTGAGAGCCATTAATAACAACAACTCATCAAGGGCTGATTAAAACTCAAACATGTAATGACTGATAATAGGTACAGGAAATACTCAGGGGGCTCTGATGCTGCATGCACCCTTGATGTGTTTTATCAAGGAAAATGGCTGAGCATGGACAGAGAAACTCTGGGAAGTGAGATCTTTTCTCCCATGCATGGCCCAGGGCTCTTCCTGGCATCAGTGTGCAGGTGAGGATGGGCAATGCTGAATGCAGGACAAACACATGGCACCCCTCACGGTCCACAAAAGGGTAATGGGGGCAATAAAGCCCCAGTGTTTCCTAGCAGGCCTTGCTGGCAGAGACAACAGCCATAGCACATAGCCCACAGCACGTAGCATGTGCTTCCTGCAGCATCAGCTTTGGGCTGAGACCTGGTTTCTGTGGCCTTGATTCTGCCTGGAAAACCTCCAGGGTTGGAAATGCACAGCAGAGATGCTCCCATATCCAAGAGTTAATCAAGTGTCTGCTCTGAATTAATTTCATGAGCTCTTTGCAGTGTCAGAACTTGTGCAGGTCTGAGCTTCTTAGTGAGAGGAGCTCTAGGGATAGTTGGCATTGAGTGTCATTGCAGATGGGCAAGGAGATTCTTCATCTAATCCCCAGCTGCAGGTCCAGAAGGCTGTGGGAGTCCTGGTTGCTCCATCAGGGCAGACAGACACTTGCACATGTCCTGGAGCACCTCTGTCCCTTCAAATGTCCAAAGGTGGGTGTGTGTGTCCAGCTGCCTCCTTCTCTCCATCCCTATCGATTACAGTGGCAGCTTAGACAGGAATCTCCCATGAAGAGAGACATTAAATTTCGTGAAGGGGAAACCTCCTGTGAATTTATGGAGCACAGAGGAAGGAACTGAACCCTGCTCCATCCCAGGAGCTTCTCAGTGGGCATTTGGTGAATAGATTAACTCCCTGTGAAGAGACCAAGGAGCAGGAGTTAATGAACAAGCTTTCTGCTCCTGGGCAGGCATCCTTTCCTCTTATGAGATGAGAGCAGAGGTTTCCCCAGTGGGACATTTCCATCTCATAGATGATCATGCCCTGATGGGACCAACTGCAGTGCTGGACTCCAGGCTCTCAGAGTCTCTTTCCATGGCTTACGAAGGGACCATTGGTGATCATTTTAGACTACATCGGTAGACATTTCCCAGGAATGACCCTGCTGCCTTTCAGGAACGGTCAGCCCTAGAGTCCCATCTCCAGCTGGGTCCCTGCTCCTGAGCTGGGCCTGGCTCCTGGGACTGCGGGAGCCCATGGCAACCTGGCAGGCTCTGCAGAGAGACAGCTCTGCCCAGGAGCAGCTCCTCCTAAAGGAGCACCAAGACTCAGGGCACTGCCCGCAGGCACCAGGCTGGGATGAGTCGCTCATAAGTGAAAGACAGTTGGGAATGGGAGGGCGGCTGAGCTCGCTGCAGGCAGAAACCTCCCCAGCCCTTGACACGGTAAGTCTCTGGCTGCAGGGCTACACTGCTGCAGTTCCTGGAGGGATCTTCTGAACCTGGCGCCTTCAGCAGCTGATTGGATTTGTCAGGGTGGCTCTCCCAGCTTCTCCTGTTTGGAGCTGGTCGTGCTTTAGAGCAGGGACTCCCAGCCACACATTCAGAGGGATCACGGCTGCCTTTGCCCACCCTTCTGCCTGCAGACACAGCCAACATCCCCTCCCCAGCCTCAGCAAGGTTTGTCTCATCTGCTCTTTTGCACCTGCAAACACGGAGGTGCCCTGGCAGGGTCCTGCCCCTGGCAGGTGTCTACAGGGCAGAGCTGAGCACCCAGCGGGTGCAATGGGGTCTATGAACATGGACAGGGCAGAGAAGTGGAGACAGAGAAGAATCTCCTGCAGGGACGGCTCCAGGCAATGGAATCATGGTGAGAGGAAACTGCCTCCTGCAGCGCCCCTTCCCACCAGTACAGCCCTCTGCACTCCAGGCCATGGGGGCCAGGGCAGGAGTTGTCCCAGAGCAGCCAGATGTCCAGGAGAGGAGACACATCTGAGTGCCCCTCTGTCCCTGCCAGGCCCTGCCTCCCTTGGCACAGCTATCATGGTGTTACTCCATGATCCCACCTGCCCACGCTGCGCTTCTTCCCTTGGACTCTGTGGGCAGGGGGTTCTGATGCAGGTCAGACAGTGGCCCTGTGGGTCCTGCCATGCAGATGGGTCCTGGACTGTAAGGTGCCCTCTAAGCTGTGGGGCTCAGGGCAGTGCGGTTGGAGGAGCTTGAAATGAGCCACCTCTCTCATCAGGACACCCCATCCTTAGGACATCCTGCCATCTCCCTGGGTGCCCGTCTGGGCTGCAAGCTGCCCTCCGGAAGAGCTCAGCTCCCCCGTTACAGCAGGTGCTGTCTGGGTGCCCCAGTGAGAAGCCTCCTGGAATCTGAGGTCACAGAATCGCTGCAAGGAGGTGGATGTGGGCAGCTGGCAGGAGCCCAAAGTGTTGCTGGCTCCAAGGGGAGGGCGGAAACCTGCCTGACATCCCCTCCAAAAGAGTGCTGGTGGACATGATGTAAAGGAATCCTCTGCTCCCCATGGTGTCATTTAATTGAGGGGTAACACGAGTGCAAGCATCCTACACATCCAAGGTGAGAGCACAGGGCAATTGAGACCAAGGCAGATGGAGAGGCCAGCGCTGCTCCCCCAGCATCAAGGGCAAGAGCTGAAGCCATAGAGCTCAAGGATGGTCCTGCTAAAATCGGGGGGAGGCAATGAGTGCATGTTTGGGCACGGATATGGGAAAGTTTTGCTCAGAGAAGTTTCCTCTAACTTGTCCATGTCTTTTCTTCCTCACATATTGCCCCTATGCTGCAAAGGAACAAATGTCCAACAGGAGCTCCCTCAGTGAGTTCCTCCTCCTGCCATTCTCAGACAGGCGGGAGCTGCAGCTCTGGCACTTCTCGCTCTTCCTGGCCATCTACCTGGCTGCCCTCCTGGCCAACGGCCTCATCATCACAGCCGTAGCCTGCGACCACCACCTCCACACCCCCTTGTACTTCTTCCTCCTCAACCTCTCCCTCCTCGACCTGGGCTCCATATCCACCACTGTCCCCAAATCCATGGCCAATTCCCTGTGGAACACCAGGGCTATTTCCTACTTGGGATATGCTGCCCAGATCCTTATGTTTGTCTTTTTCATGTCAGCAGAGTTTTATCTCCTCACAGTCATGGCCTATGACCGCTACGTTGCCATCTGCAGACCCCTGCACTATGGGACCCTCCTGGGCAGCAGAGCTTGTGTCAGAATGGCAGCAGCTGCCTGGACCAGTGGCTTTCTCAATGCTCTCCTGCAAACTGGGAACACATTTTCCCTACCCCTCTGCCAAGGCAATGAGGTGGAGCAGTTCTTCTGTGAGATCCCCCAGATCCTCAAGCTCTCCTGCTCACACTCCTATCTCAGAGAAGTTGGAGTTATTGTGGTTAGTCTTTGTTTAGCGTTTGGCTGTTTCATTTTCATTGTGGTGTCCTATGTGCAGATCTTTGCTGCTGTGCTGCCTTTCCATCTGCCTCCCACACCTGGCCGTGGTCTCCCTTTTTGTCACTACTTCATTTTTTGCCTATCTATCTGAAGCCCCATCCCTCTCCTCACCAGTTCTGAATCTGATGCTGGCTCTTCTGTACTCGGTGGTGCCTCCAGCCCTGAACCCCCTCATCTACAGCATGAGGAACAAGGAGCTCAAGGCTGCACGGAGGAAATTGTTTCAGTGGGTTCAACGCTAGCACCAATAACCAACCATGCACATCTACTCATCCCCAGAGTAACTGACATTGAGAATCTGTGTTCTGTGCTTTTCCTTCCTTCCTTCCTTCCTTCCTTCCTTCCTTCCTTCCTTCCTTCCTTCCTTCCTTCCTTCCTTCCTTCCTTCCTTCCTTCCTTCCTTCCTTCCTTCCTTCCTTCCTTCCTTCCTTCCTTCCTTCCTTCCTTCCTTCCTTCCTTCCTTCCTTCCTTCCTTCCTTCCTTCCCTCCCTCCCTCCCTCCCTCCCTTCCTTCCTTCCTTCCTTCCTTCCTTGCTTCCTTCTTTCACGTAGAGGAATCTATGTAACAAAGAGGAGAAAAAGGGAAGCAGATATCTGAAGAAAGGAAAAAGACATATAGGGAGGTGTGGGATGTCCTCCAGTAACTTCCCCCATCTTATCACCAAAATCCATGAGGAGCCACAGCTCCTGTCCCCTCTGCACCACCTGCTTCTAGTGACAGTGAAGAGGAGGTGGAATGGGACATTTTGTCCCTTTCAAAACAAGAAAAGGAAGCCAGTAGTACAAGGTGCCAAAAGCCCCAAAGCCAAATAGCAGGTTCCACTGCGAGGCCAGGATCGGCGGGGGCATGGTTTGGATTTGGATTTGTAATCGTGTCACTGACCACCCAAGATAGAAGGGGATTAAAGAAAGAACTACCCCCTTATTTAGATGATCCTATAGGAATTGGGGAAATGAAAACTGAATATCTTAGAAATGCAGATTATACTTGGCAGGTTTGGGATTTTCTTTTAGGAATCCTTTTTGGATCCCAGGGAAAGAGGATAATCTTGCTAAAAGCTTGTCAATTATGGGAGGATGAGCACACACAGGCAGGCCAAAACGCAGTTTAGCCTGCCCTCAGCAGAGAGGAAGGACATTGGAGGAGCGAATGCCCACAGAGGCCAAGATATGGGTTGGTAGAGACAGTAGATTCAGAGGCACTCATTTTACAGGAAAGGTCCTTCAAGGTGTCATGACTGCCCTGGGGATTCAGTGGGACTTGCACACCCCTTGGCATCCCCAGAGCTCGGGTAGAGTGGAAAGGATGAACGGGAACATTAAAAAGCATCTTTTGAAATTGGTGTTAGAAACTAAGATGCCGTGGACACGACTTCTACCATTAGCTTTAGCAAGAATAAGAGCAAAACCGAGGGGAGACATTCAGCTGTCCCCCTTTGAAATCATGTTTGGGATTCCCTATCCTGCTAACACCCAACCTGGAAAGGAGGTAGAGATAAGTGATATATATTTAAAACAATATGTGATCAGAATACTTTCGCTTGTGAAGTCTCTCCAACAGAAGGCCAGCTCACACAGACCTTCCCCTTGGATTTTGCAGTCCATGATATCCAACCAGGGGATTGAGTCTTGGTCAAAGCATGGAAAGAAGCACTGCTGCTGGCAAAGTGGCGTGGAACTTATCAGGTATTACTAACCACAGAAACATCAATCAAGACAGCTGAGCATGGATGGACTCATCATACCAGAGTTAAGAATTCCAGGAGCCCAGAAATCTGGACTTCTTGGTTAAAGGAAGAGGATGGAAAGTCCCGGCTAACTCTCCATAGATCTGTACCGCTGGCTGGGAGTGGGTCCGCAGAATAAATGCTGGGTTGCTGGGTCTGTGGGAGTCCAGGAGTATATGAAGACTACCCATGGGTACTAGACCTATCGAACATAAATTGTTAGTTAGTTCTAGCAGTGCTTAGAAATTGTTTACTTTGTACTTAATTATGTCACCCATTTGCATAGCCCAAAGTGGTTAAAGTTTTTTTTTTTCTTCTTCTTCTTCTTCTTTAACAACCTAAGGGCAAAACCTTGGTAATCACCAGCTTGCGCGGTTCATACAGCAGAACTAGAGGGGTTTTAGTTGCTTAGATTGGCTGTGTGTTGATAAATAAACCCCTCCTTTAAATGTTGCTCCTTGTTTGGAAGTTTGTCACTAGTGGTGGAACCTGGTGGCCCTATGGAGGTGCTGAGGTTTTTTCCCTGGCTCTGTTTTGAAGCTGAGCAGGTTTTCATGCATCCAGACAACGTGTCTATGTGTGTATATGTGTATATACCTCTAGATCAAACAGACATGCACTCTGGGTCCCTGTGCTCTGGCCTTGGACACTCAGCTTTGGAGGACTCAGACCCCGAGTCTCCACAGTTCCGGGTAGAATTTGAATTTCCTTCTTTTCTTAGGAACCTTCTTCAAGACACTAGTTCAATGAAGACAGTTCAATATCAGCTGGAGAAATGATTCCACTGCCTTCAGATGTGTCATCGTCCTCAGATGTGCTTCCATCCTTTTCATTAGACATGGAATTTAACTTTTCCAGGAAATATGTTCCTATGTTTCCTATGTCTGGTCAAATAAAACCTTTAAAAAGGAAGTGTAATAGCATATACAGTGAACAGTGCTATGCTACATCTGCAGCTAAAACTCTACAAAGGAACCGTGATTACATTAACTTTAATGTCAGCACTCTAGAAGCAGAGTGACTTTTCCAGAGAAGGTCATCCGCTCTTATAAAAATCCTACCTCTTTTCCGACCTGTCTTGGGATCTCTCTTTCTGTTGATTGCTGAGATCTTATCTGCACGCTTGCACATTTGCAGTGATAAACTACTCTTGACAAACTAATGCAGAGATTCTTTTCTCCCTTCTCTCCCCATCCTCTTTCTTTGTGGACGCAATCCCCAGACCTGACAGCAGATGAGGACAAAAGCAATGAGGAAGCGGAAGAAGGTGAGTAACAGCAACCCCAAAGGATCTCCAGGATCTCCGTTGAGGCTGGCTTCTAGATGAGGGTCGCACTTGGTCAACCCTTGCCCTTCTATTGCACTTAGCCCCCAAAGTTCGGAATTCACTGGCCGAAGTCAGCTGAAGCTGTTGTGAGAATAGATTGTTAAATGAAACGTGGGAGTTTGGCAGGTTTCACTGATTTTCAGTGGTTTCACTTGGAACAAAATTACAGAGCTGAGTAAATTTTTGTTACAATGCAAAAACTGAAAGGGAAGGATATTAAAAGTGAATGCATTATAAGAACCTTCCTATGTAAATAAACACTAGTAAGATCAATTTTATAGCAGTGGAATAAGAACTTCATTCATAACACAAGTATTCCCACAAGTATTCTCCAAGGGTGGTGGAAATTTCATCTTTAGAAAATGTGAAGCTGCACTGAAATGCCACCATATACATCCTACACCATGCTTCCTGAATTGCTTTTTAGTGATTTTTGAATGGACAAACTGTTTACAGACTTACTAGGACTTGGGTATTCACTTCAAAACTTACCGAAAATTGTGACTGGGGATTAAAGAGGCAAACAGACTGCCCGATGCCTCTCATCACATAGGCACAACCAAGCTATCTGTCCTTTCAGCCTTCATTCCTAAGTTAAGTTTCTGACCATGGGGGCGGGGGGGGGGGGGGGGCGGGGGGAAAAGTTTGGAAAGCTCAGTTAAGTTTTAGCCTATAAAATGCACTGTAGAATGCCTCCGTGTGTTTGTCAGTGACGTGACTCAAACTTTGATTCCTCATGACCTGTATTTTTTTCTTAAAATCTCCTCACTTTACAAAGAATGTCCTGTATCGTGTAGTTTAGTCAGCTGTGAAAGGCAAATGTAGCATGTAAGCATTTTCTTAAGTCGACTTAAAGCCCATTTTAGAATATTCACTGATTAAAAGGCACTTCCAGAGTTACCTTTTTAGGGTTTTGAAGCCTTCCAATTTGTAAACCACATTTCCTGCTGGCTGCTTTCTGTGTATTTGTTGCTGTGCCTGCATTGCACGTCATCTTAAGTAGTCTTGTGCCCCTGGAGGAGGTGCTGTTGAAGCACACAGCAATCCTTATTGCCTCCTTTTGCTGGTAACTGGAATTCTTCGTTTGGGATGCTGAACACTTCCTTTTGTGAGCAGGCTAGAAAGTTGCCTTCATAGCTTTCCGCTTAGGTCCAAATTCCTTTTTTTCAAGTAGAGCAGAAAAAATGGATCTTTTGTGTATATGCAGTGCCTTGATAAAGTTTCTATACAGGCACAAAGTACGTGCATGTCAGGTGCTCTGCATATTTGTGACTGATTTTCTTGGTTCTTTTAAGCAGGGAAACTTGATGTATGCTTCCAAGAAGAATGAAGCTGCTGGAAAAGCTTATGCAACTCAGGAGATAGGTTAATTCTGGCTTTAAGTTATCTTTACTGCTCACAGAAGTGAGCTAACTACTGGATAATTTCCATATGTGCATAATTCTCTATTGCCATCGGGGTTACAAGCCAGAGGGATGGATGTCAGGGCTGGGCTGGGCTGGGCTGAGCTCAGGACAGATGCTCAGAAAAATAAAGGAACACATTCACAACATGCTCACAACCAAACACAAATAAAAGGCAACAGATGCCACAGACAGGTGGGAAGTCAAGTAAACGGGCAGTATTATTCAGCATGGGAAACAGTGCTCTTGCTACAGCAATAGTGGGGCAGTTTTCCTGGTTTTGTGCAGCACAGCAAGGATTTTCAGGAAGGGAGATGTGCATGAGAGCTCCTCTGAAGTGTATCCTCCTGCTGTAGTTACAGAATCATCATCATCGTCAGAAGCAGCTGATGTTCGTGATGCTGAGGAAGGTGAGGATCCTCGGAAGCGTTACGGCCTCAGGCAGAGGAAAACTGTCATATGCTACCAAGCTCCTTTGGAAAGTAGGTTATGTGCACAGGTACTCTCCAGGGCTAAATTATTGCATATAAATGAGATACAATTTCTTGAATATATTTATACACACACACACACTCAGCTTTGATTTAAATTTCTTCTGCAAGTGCATTTTGCTGCATTTATTGCATGCATGTAACCTGTGCACATTGCATTTCTTTGCCACTTCACTTGCTCATTGCCATTTCTGTCAATGCCCCATTACAAATGGGCTGCTAAAGGGTCACTTCAGAAGGTCTACTTTTTATAAATCTGTTTCTACTTGTAGTTTAGTTTATAATGACTTTTTTTCTTTCATTGCACTGTTTTATCAAAAACTTAACCTTTAAGTTTTGTTATTTCCATATCCAAACTTACTGATTTTAATTTAAAGATCTCCACTGAGAAGTATAAAAAGATATATGTACATATCATAGAATCATAGAATCACAGAATGCTTAGGGTTGTAAGGGACCTCTAGAGATCATCTAGTCCAACCCCCCTGCATATGCAGGGACACCTAGAGCATGTGGCACAGGACTGCGTCCAAGCGGGTTTTGAAGATCTCCAGAGAAGGAGACTCTACAACCTCTCTGGGCAGCCTGTTCCAGTGCTCTGTCACCCTCAGACTTTTCCTTGAAAGAAAAGTCATAAACCCAACATGGTACTCTTACCCTCTTGTCACTTTGTGTCCTGAAAAAAGCTACTGTGTGTGTTTCCCTTGTACTATGCATTGAGAAAAGACACTTGAAACTGCTTTCTGGAGTTATAAACAGGTGAAATATCACTTTCTGCCATTTTATTTCATTTTATAGAATCATCATCGTCAGAAGAAGTTGAGGTTTGTGATGCTGAGGGAGGTGAGGATCCTCAGATGTGTCACGAATGCAGACAGAGGAAAACTGTTGTATGCTACGAAGTTCCTTTGGAAAGTAGATTATAAGCACTGTAGAGTAATTGATGGGCCAATGGTCTTCAGCCAAAGGCTGAAGGGTTGGTATAAAAACCCAACCAGGGTTGGGTATTCATATAACCTTCACACATCTTAACCCACCAATCCTGGAGCGTCAGCATCCCAGTGACCAATCCTGGATCTCCTCTGCTTCACCAGCAGTTCCTCAGTCCTAGTTTTGCAATCTTCAACAGGTTCCCTTCATGAACCTTTTATCCTATATATTCCCACACCCAAAGTCTTATGTGAATTCTATGCCCCTGTCCCCTCGAGGTCCTGCTGTGTTCCTAATGTCTTGCGTTCTTCATGCCACGCATGTCCTCGGTTCTCTATGTTTCCCTCCCCTGTCCTCCGTATCCCTAATCCCACATGCCCCCTCTGTCCCTGATCCCATCTGTGCCCAATCTCCCATGTCTCCCTCATGCCCCATGTGTCCACCCAATATCCCGTGGCCCCCAATGCCTTGTGTCCCCCCGCGTCCCTGCACTGTCCCCGACCAAGGTGACACACCTGCAGCACGAGGAGGCAGCGCAGACCGCCCGGCCACTCGGCACGGCGGGTGCCCAGCAGCAGCCGCCGCAGGAAACAAGGCAACAGGGGGCTGTGCCCCCCTGTGCACCCACCACCACCACCTCCACCGCCTGGAGCACCTCTGTCCTGCGCTGGCAGCTCTGGGGCAACGAGGGCACCACTCAGGACACGCAGGGGACGCTTGGGGTCCCCTTTGGGCCCAGAGCAGAGTCACGGGGGAACCCAGCGGTTCTCATGTTGGGTTGGGAGTGGGCACCCAAAGTGGCTCCCACTGTGTGCGGGGGGGTACCAGGTTGGGGGGGCCCACTGGGGATCCCATGGAGCGTTGGGGCATGTTGGGGTGGGTGGGGTCACCCAATGGGGTCATGGGGACCATGGGCACCCAAAACATGGCACAGGGGGGACCTGGGGACCACGAGCACCCCAACGATGACGTGGAGGGGACATGGGCAACATGGGCACCCCAGGCCTGGCACAGAGGAGACATGGAAACTACTGAGGGTGACTGGAGTAATCCTGGGGACCCAGCGGTGACACTCACTGGTGCTGGATGCGGGTGAGGACGTCCGAGAGCTCGGCCTGCAGCTTGACAGCAGCCACCAGTGGCTTCTTCTGCTCCTGCAGCAGGTCCCCAACAAGCTGGGGACAGACAGGGGTGGTTGTGCAGTGGGGTCAGCACGTGCCCGGCAGGGTCCCCGTGTCCCCCCGCTCCCAGCAGGACGCGGGGGTGCCCCGACGCTCACCTGGCCCTGCCGCTCGGCCGTCTCTACCACAACGACGCTCTCGGGAAGGGCTGTCTCACACCCAGAGCGGCTTGAGCTGCTCAGGGAGCACCTGGCGGGAGCCCTGTGGGGGCCCCAACACGCTCAGCATCCGCGGGGGCACCCAGGAAGGTGGGGACAACCGGGAAGCCAGCGCTGGTGGCTCCCAGGGTGTCCCCACACTGTGCCCACACTGGTGTCACCACCCCACGGACCACCATAGTGCCCATGGCTGGGACAGGGGAAACTCGGCTGTCCCTGTCTTGTTACAGACCCACTGCCCCGATCCCTGCTGTGACGTCCTGCATCCCTGGCGTGTCTCCTTCCCCGGCAAGTCACTGAATGTCCTGCATGTCTCTAACTTGCCATGTCTCCTCGATGCACCATATGTCCACCCAATGCTTCATATGTCCCCCGATGTTCTCTGTGACCCACCAATGTCCCACATGTCCCTGATACACCATGCGTCCCCAGTGCCCCATGTCCCCCCTATCTCCCATGTGTCCCTAATGTCCTGTGTCCCTAATGCTCCACATGTCCCTCATGCTCTGGCTGTCCCCTGATGTCCTGTGTCCCCCGATTCCCCATGTGTCTGCCCATGCCCTGGGTGTCCCTAATGTGCTTTGTACCTGGTGGCAAACGTGTTCCCAAGCTCTGTGTGGCCCCAAATATCCTGTGAACCCCTGATGTTCTGTCCCCCTGATGGCCCATGTGCCCCACATCATCCTTGTGCACCCACTGTCTCATGTTCCTTATGACCCAAATTCTCCTCATTTCCTATGTATCCCTAATATGCTCTGTGCCTCATGTCCTCCATATCCCCAATGCTCTGTACATGCCATCATGGCCTCTGTCCTGACAATGCTCCATGTGTCCACACGTGTCTTGTGTCCTCTTATGTCCCGTACTCTCCATTAGCTCTTGTGTCTCTCAATGCCCTGCATGTTCCCAGATCTCCTATGTCTCCTCCTGTTCCCCATCTTTCTCCAATTCCCCATGTGTCCCCAAAGGCTTGTGTGCCTTCTATGTCCTTGTCCCCTCGATGTCCTGATGTGTTCCTAATGTCCTGCACTCTTCATGCCACGCATGTCCCCAGATCTCTAGGTTTCCCTCCCTGCCCTCTGTCTCCCTGATCCCACATGTCCCCAGTCCCCTCTGTGTCCCTGACCATGTGATCCCAATCTCCCATGTGTCCCTCATGCCCCAGGTGTCCACCCAATATCCCGTGGCCCCCAATGCCTTGTGTCCCCCCACGTCCCTGCACTGTCCCTGACCAAGGTGACGCACCTGCAGCACGAGGAGGCAGCGCAGACCGCCCGGCCACTCGGCACGGCGGGTGCCCAGCAGCAGCCGCCGCAGGAAACAAGGCAACAGGGGGCTGTGCCCCCCTGTGCACCCACCACCACCACCTCCACCGCCTGGAGCACCTCTGTCCTGCGCTGGCAGCTCTGGGGCAACGAGGGCACCACTCAGGACACGAAGGGGTCTGAGATGACCCCTGTCCTGAGATGCAAAATCCCCCCAACCCCACAGATCCCTTCTTGCTTCCTCGACAGGGACCCCCAAGCCCTCTTGGGAACCCAGTTTTCCCCCTTTCTCCTGCACTCCAAAATCCCTCATCCACTCGGGGACCCCAAATCCCACTTTAGGGACCCCAAATTTCTCCTGCAACCCCAATGTCCCCACACCTCAGGAGCCAAGGACCCCAACTCAACCCATATTCCCCCTCTACCCCAAACCCCAGCCTCGGTTGCCTGGCACCCTCCACCCCAGCTTGCCCCTTACCTGGCTGATGTCAGCTCCTCTTGGCTGCTTTTCACTTGGGTCTTCAACTTTTTGGGGATTCCTCCAGAATCCATGAGCTTTTTATGGTCCTCCTCCTGCAGCCTGTGCAGGGAAAGGTCACTGGGGGGGTTAGGGCAGTCAGTTGGGGCACCCCAATATGGGGGGGAAATTACGCATCCCCATTTGGGGAGAAAAGGGAGCTGGGGGCACCCAAACCTGCGGTGGTGAGTCCAGAATACCCCAATATTATGGGTGAAATTCTCTAGGGCACCCCAATATTGTTTGTTTGTTTGTTTTGAGGGAGAAATATTGGGTAGGGTCTCAAAAAACTAGGAGCGACTCCAATATGTGTGTGGCGGGGGGGAATTTGGGGCACCCACATACTTGGCAAAAGGGTCAGGGCACCCCAACTTCTGAATGAAGGCAGCTGGGAGCATCCCCAATACTGGGGGATTCCAGGGAACCCCAATACTGGCAGCCAGGGGTGCTTTGGGCACCCCAATGTTGGGGGGATCTGGGGCACCCCAGTATTTTGGGTGAAGGGAGCTGTGGGCACCTGCACTACAGGGAGGGGGCTGGGAGATGTCGGGGGCACCTCAGTATTGGCCGTGCAAGTAGCTGGGGCCCAACAATACCTGGGCTGAAGGGAGTCTGGGGCACCCCCAATACTGCGGAGGGCTCTGGGACACCCCAATATCCAGTGTAAATGGAGCAGGGGGCAGATCCATATTAGGAGGAGCCTGGCAGAAGTTGGGGACACCCTAACACTAGGGGTGTACAGAGTGGGGGGGATCACCAATGCTGGGGGGGTCTGTGGCACCCCACAACTGAGGGGAAAGGGAACTGGGGGGCACCCTCAAAACTGGAGGGCTCTGCGGTAACCCAGGACAGGGGTGAAAAGAGTTGAGGGAACCACCAGAACTGGGGGGGTCTGGCAACAGTATTGGGGTCTCTGGGGACTCCTAATACTAGGGATGAAGGTTTCTGGTGGCATCCTATTACAGAGGTGGCCCAGGGTAGCCCAAAATTGTGGATGAAGGGATTTGGGAGCAACCCAAACCTGAGTGGGAAGTGGGGCAATTCCCTCCCATATCAGGAGATGGAACCTGGGGAACTCCATTATGGGAGGGTCTCACCCTTCTATTGGGTTAAAGGGAGCTGGGGGAACCCCGATACTGGGGGAGTCTGAGCTACCCCAATATGGGAGGAAGGCATTAGAGGGCAGCCCAGCACTTAGAAGATCCTGGGGCACCCCAGTACTGGGGGGAGGCAGATGGGAGGCACCTCAATAGTGAGGGGAGTCTGGGGTACCCCAGAATGTTGGATAAAGGGGAACCTCATATTGGGGGGGAGAGGAGTATCCCAATATCCATATTAAAAGGTGCTGGGGGTCCTAGGGCACCCAATATTAGATGTGAAGGGATTGGGGCACCTCAGTATTGGGGGTGAAGGGATTTGGGGGCACTGCAATCCTGGGGAGGAAATGGGACACCCCAATATTGGCTGAAAATGTGGCTTGGGGCACCCAAATCCTGGGCAGGGTCTGGGAAAGGTTGGGGGGAACTAAATACTGTGGGGGTGAAGGGAGGTGGATTCACCCCAATACCAGGGGTGTCTGGGAGAGGTTGGGGACACCTTAATAGTGGGAGTAGAGGGAGCTGGGGGGTGTTTGGGACCATCTGCAGAGCCCCATTTTTCACAGGGAGCCTGGGGGCCCAGGGCCACCCATGGGTGCCTGGGGGGACACCCTACCTCACCCAACACTTTGAAGTGTCTCAGCAAGGCCAACAATTTCGGTTTGATGTTGGGCTGCTGTTGCAGAGAGTGGGTAGGTCAGGGCAGAGGCAGGGGCACCCTGGGGACCCAGCACCGCTGGGGACATCCTGGGGACAACTCTAGGACCTGGCACCCTGGCACGTGGGGGAGCATCCTGGGTACTGCCCCCAGCTCCTCCTGCGGCACCCACAACACCCAAGGCTGCAGCAGGATCCCCCGGGCACCCTGTCACCTCCACCCTGGAGAGGCACCTGCTCACCTGGGTCCAAGCAGAGCCTGGGAGCGTCCTCCTCCTCTTCTTCACTTTCTGCAGCTCCTCTTTCTTGTAGAAAAGGTCCTGGGGGACAGTGTGACAGGGTGGCACCATCAGGGGCACCTGTGGGTGCCGTGCAGGCAGTGGGACACCCGTTAAGCACCCACCTGCTGTGCAGAGCATCGTCGCTGCCCTCCTGCTCCAAGTAGATGCTCTCCTCCTCTGAACAGTTGTCCATGTCAGCAGAGTGGTCTTGGGGCACCCATGGGTGAGCACCTGGCTGGGCTGCCCACCCTGGGGATGCTCCCGTGCCCCTTTTCGGCGGGTGCTGCCCCTGCTGGGGGAGCTGCCCTGTGCCCTTGGCCATCCCCATTCCTTGCTCTTCCCCTCTGACTCCAGCGGTGTCAGCAGGGTCTCCGGGCACCCGTGGGTGCCTCGGGGGCCTCACCTGGCATCCTGCTCTTGTCCTTGTTGTCCATGCGCCGCTTGACACTTCATCCGAATCTCGGTGTGATGCACTGCCACGTTCTGCGCGAGCACCTGCAAACCTTGGGCGCTGGGCACCCAGGAGCTCCACGCTCACCTCCGGCCTCCCGCATGCACCACGGACCTGGGTGTCTGCGAGCTCGCTGCTCACTCTGGACACCCGCAGGCACCCGAGGACCCCGGCATCGGGGTGCCCCCCAGCAGGCGCCCACACGCACCCGAGGGCCCAGGTGTCCGGGCACCCGCATGAACCCAAGGGCCCAGGCTTGCAGGTACTGGCCTGCAGGCACACTGGGGACAGGCACCCGCACGCACCCAGGTGTCCCAGCACCCACACGCACCCCAGGCACCGGGGAACCTGCCTGAGGGCACCCGAGGGGCGCATGTTCTGGGGCAGCCGGCAGGCACCCGCCGGCACGTGGGTACCCAGGGGTGCAGGGCACTCGGGACACACGGCCCCGCAGGGACAATGTGGGCACCCCTGCCCTGAAGGCTGCAGGGGCTCGGGCACGAGCTCTGGGCATCCAGGCTGCACGGGGGAGGCTGCTGTGGGTGAAGGGGCCAGGGGAAGGGCGGCTGGAGGGTCCCGGGCGCCTGTGGCAGGAGGGATCGGGGGCTGTTGCGGGGAGCGAGGGGCGCTGGGGGAAGGAGCTGTGCGGGTGAAGGGTGCTGGGGTGAGGGCCACGCGGGGAAGGGTCCTGGGCACCGGAGTCTGTGGGTGAAGGGGGCTGGGGGCAGCTCAAGGGGGAGGGATCCTGGACGGGGGCTGGGAGGGAAGTGTCCTGGGGGTGGGGGGTCCTGGCAACAGGGCCCTGCGGCTGCTGGGGGGAGGATCAGGCTGGGGAAAGGGAACCCAAGGGTCAACGGTCCTGGAGGTGGGGGCACAAGGGGGAAGGCTCATAGGGCCTATGGATCAACTGTGCTGGGGGGGGACCACAGGGGATGGGCACTGAGGACAAGGACACCCAGGGGAACCGTTCTGCAGGTGGGAGCCCATGGGTGGTGGCTCCGGGAGGGGAGGAACTGAGCAGATGGGGATCCCCTGGCTGAAGTGTTCAGGGGGTCGGGGCCCTATGGAAGAAAGGTCCGGGGAGCCGGGACCCACGGGGAAAGTGCTCGGGAGGTGGGGGCCCATGGGGGAAGGGGCCGCGAGGTTGGGGCCCATGGGGGAAGGGTCCAGGGAAGCGGGGCCCGCGGATAAAGGGTCCAGGGAAACAGGGCCCATGGGTAAAGGGTCTAGGGAAGCGGGGCCCAGGAATAAATGGTCCAGGGAAGCAGCGCCCACGGATAAAGGGTCCAGGGAAGCGCGGTCCATGGGTAAAGGGTCTAGGGAAGCGGGGTCCACGGGTAAAGGGTCTAGGGAAGTGGGGTCCACGGGCAAAGTGTTCGGGATGTGAAGGTCCATGAGTGAAGGACCCAGGGGATGGGGGCCCATGGATGAAGTGTTCAGGGCCTGGGGCCCTATGAATAAAAGGTGGAGGGGCCTGGGGTCTTCGTGTGCTGTATCCACGAGGTTGGGGCCCATGGGGGAAGGGTCCAGAGGTTTGGGCCCTTTGGAAGGGCTCAGGGAACCGGGGCCCAGGGGTGAAGGCTTCAGGAGGCGGGGGTCTACAAATGAAGGGTTCAGGGAATCGAGATCCAGAGGTGAAGGCTTCAGGACGCGGGGGTCTACGAATGAAGGGTTCAGGGAACCGGGACCCAGGGGTGAAGGCTTCAGGAGGCGGGGGTCTACAAATTCAGGGTTCAGGAAACCGGGGCCCAGGGGTGACGGGCTCCATAGGTGGGGGTCGATGGATAAAGGGACGTGGAGGTGGGAGCCCATGGGGGAAGGGTCCAGGTGATGGGGCCCTATGGGAGAAGCGTGCAGGGGATCGGGGCCCATGGGGAAAGGGCTCAGGAGGTGGGGGTTGATGGGGGAAGGGGCCGGGAGGTGGAGGCCCACGGGTGAAGGGTTCAGGGGAGGGGACCCTTCCGAGGACGGGTGCAGGGAAGAAGGGTCCAGGGACGACGTGTTCAAGAGTTGGGGGTCTACGAATGAAGGGGTCAGGGAACCAGGGACCACGGGTCATGGGTTCAGGGAAACAGGGCCCACAGGGGAAGTATTTGGGAGGTGGGGGCCCACGGGGTAAGGGGGCTAATGGGGGGGGACCCTTAGTGATGGGTACGGGAGTTTTGCGCCCGTGAGAATTGGGTCCTGCAGGTTGGGGAATACAAGTTGTGGGGTCTGGGGTCTGGGGTCCACGGGGGATCGTTACTGGGGGTGGGGGCCCACGGGTGAAGGGTCCAGGGCAGGGGGCACTATGGAAGGAGGACCCAGGGAAGCAGGACCCATGGGAGAAGGGTTTGACAGTTGGGAGCCCATGGGGAAAGGGGCTGGGAGGTGGGGGTGCACGAATGAAGGGTCGAGGGCAACAGGGTCTTCGGGTAAAGCATCCTGCAGGTTGGGACCTTCGGGTGAAGGGTTCAGGGGAGGGGACCCTTCCGAGGACGGGTGCAGGGAGGAAGGGTCCAGGGACGACGTGTTCGAGAGTTGGGGGTCTATGAATGAAGGGGTCAGGGAACCAGGGACCACGGGTGTTGGGTTCCATATGTGGGGGTGGATGGATAAAGGGATGTAGAGGTGGGAACCCATGGGGGAAAGAGCCGGGTGATGGGGCCCTATAGGAGAAGGGTGCAGGGGACCAGGTCCCATGGGGAATGTTTTCTGGTGGTGGGGGTTGTTGGGGGAAGGGGCCGGGAGGTGGGGGCCCACGGGTGAAGGGTTCAGGAAAACAGGGACCACAGGGGAAGTATTTGGGAGGTGGGGGCCCACGGGGTAAGGGTGCTGATGGGGGGGGACCCTTAGTGATGGGTACAGGAGTTTTGCACCCGTGAGAATTGGGTCCTGCAGGTTGGGGAATACAAGTTGTGGGGTCTGGGATCTGGGGTCCACGGGGGATGGTTACTGGGGGCAGGGGCCCACGGGTGAAGGGTCCAGGGCCGGGGGCACTACGGAAGGAGGACCCAGGGAAGCAGGAACCACGGGAGAAGGGTTTCACAGTTGGGAGCCCATGGGGGAAGGGGCCGGGAGGTGGGTGTCCAGAAATGGAGGGTGCCGGGTACCAGGGCCCACGGGTGATGTGTTGCATAGGTGGGGGTCTATGGGCTCCTGGGAATGGGGGTCCATGTGTGAAGTGGTCCTGGGGGGGCCGTCCCATGGATGAAGGGTCCCCTGGGCCTAGCCGTGGGCCTGAAGCAGCCGGATGTTTAGAGCAGGCGCCTGAGGGATCCTGGGGACTTGTTCCCACGGGTGAATGGTCACTGGGACATTGGCCTGGGGTGGGGGGTCTTGTGGGTGGGGGTTCTATAACGATACACACATGGTCAGATGTTTTGGGGATGAAGGGGCCTGGGGTTGGGAGCCCGAGGTTGAGGTGCCCAGGTGGGACGTGTCCCTGAGTGGGGGGCCCTGGTGTTGAGGGCCCGAAGGTGACGGGTCCAGCTGGTTGGGACCCAGCAGGGAGGGCTCGTGGTGCAGGTGGCCCCACAGCGAGGGCTCCTCGTGCTGGGACCCCCAGGGTGGCGGGTCCCGGTGGCAGCGCCCCAGGGGCACTGGGTGCCGGGGGCCGCAGGGCGAGGGGCGCCGCGCGCGGGGGCACCTGTGCGGGGGCTCGCGGGGCCGCGGGCCCCGTCTGCAGCTGCAGCTCCGGCGTGAGGGGGGCGCTGGGCCCCACGGCCCCCTCCAGCTCCTTGGAGCGCAGCACCCGCGGGGAGCCCTGTGCCGGGCTCGGTGTCACCAGGAGGCACCCAGCAGCGCAGGGGGGCAGGGCCCCCTTCCCCCTGGAGCCCCAGCCACTCCACGGAGTTTCCCTCCTGCCCCAGGAGCCCCTGGCAGCTCTCCAGACTCACTGGAACCCCCAGCTGCACCACAGGGCACTTATGGGATCCCCTCCAGACCCATGTCTGCACCCCAGGGCAACCACTGGAGCCCCAGGTGGCTTGGGACCTGCCTGCACCCTGGGGCAGCCTGGGAACCCCACAGACCCACTGGGATCCCCCCGTTGCACCTTGGGGCACCCTTGGTCTTGCCCAGACTTCTTGGTACTCCCACCTGCCCCTGGAGCTCCATGGGACCCCCAGACCCTTTCAGACCCCCTGTGGCACTACAGGACACTCTGGGGATCCCCAGTCCCTTGCAACCTACTGCCTGCACCCTGGAGCACACAGGGGACTCCACCAGATCCTTTGGGACCCCCTGTTGCAGCACAAGGCACCTTTGCCCCCCTGCACCCCTCTTGTCACTCCCAGGCCTGCTCCCTGAGACACCCTTATTGCCCTCCAGACCCATTGGGACCCCCCACCAGGTACCCTGGGACTCCCTTGCTCACCTAGACCCTTTGGGACTCCCCTGCTGCACCCTGGGGCACCCATGGAACGCCCAGAGACCCATCAGAACCCCCTGCCTGAACCTTGCGGCACTCATGGGACCCCAACAAACCCCTTGGGATTCCCCTCTTGCACCACAGGGCACCTTTGGAACCCTCCGCCTGCTACAGATGCCTCATAACCCCCTGCCTGCATTCTGGGCACCCTTGACCTGCCCCCCTGCCCCACACACACCCATTGGGACCCACTCTAGCACCCTGGGCACCCTTGGAACCTCCCAGACACACTGAGATCCCCCTGCCTGCATCCCAGGCCACCATTACCCTTTGGGATCCCCATGTTGCACCATGGCAACGCCAGGCCCCTTGGAACCCCCATGTTGGACCCTGGGACACTCACGGGATCCCCAGATCCCTTGGAATCCCTATATCGTAAACTGGGGTACCCACGGGACACTGCTGACCCCTTGGGACACCCCAGCCTACACCCTGAGGCACCCATGGGCCCCACCAGACCCTTTGCGGCTCCCCTGTTGCACTCTGGGGCATCTTTGGGGCTCCCAGACCCCTTGGGTCCATCCTGCCCATGCTCGGGGGTACCACTGTGCCCCTCAAGACCTGTTGGGACCCCCTGTGTGCACCCTGGAGGACCCGTGGTCCCTTTGGACCCTTTGGGACCCCCCCGTTGCACCATAGGGAACCACTGAACCCCCCACTCCCACCCCAGACCACTTGGGACACCCTTGTTGCACCCTGGGATCTCCCCAGGCCCATTTAAACCCCCATGTGGTACCCTGGGGCACCCACGGGACACCATCCCCCCAACTCCTTGTGACACCCACGTTGCACCCTTGGAATCCCCTTGGGACCCTCCTGCCTGCAGCCTGGGGCACCCCTGGGCCCCTCCAGGCCCCTCGGAATCCCCCTCTTGCACCATAGGGCGTCTTGGGAAGCCCCTGGAACCATTTCCCAACCCCTGCCTGCACCCTGGGACAGGACCCTTGTGCCCTTTGGACCCCGCAGTGCTCTGGGACCCTCACCAAAAGCCTCGATGATCCATCCCATTGGTACCCCCTCCCACCAGCTCTGCCCTGCGACAGCAATGGGACCCCCCAGACCTCAAGTGCCAGGGGCCCCTTCGGCACCTTCCCCACAGACCTCTTTGAGCCCCCCAGATACCCTGGTGTCCCCCCCGGGGGTAGGAACCCTTCGGTCCCGGCTCTCCCACCAACAGGACCCCCTTGGGTCTCACCTGGGGTTCGGCAGTGGTGGCGTCGGGGTTCTTGACCACTCTGCGCACAATCCGCAGCCTCTTCAGGAAGGCTCTGAAGAACCTGGGGAGGATGGGGGGGCAGTCAACGGACAGAGCGGGGCCCCGAAGCCTGGGCCCATTCCCATAATCCCAGCAGGAGAGATGGGGACCCCGGGCAGGGCGCGCACAAGCACATGTGTGTGCTGCAAGCAGGTGTCATGAGCATGTGCACGAGCACCAGCGTGTCTCACACACGGGTGACGTGACGGTGATCACAGGCACCCACGTGTCTCACACACGGGTGACGTGACCATATGCATGAGAACACGTGTCCTGCACACGCAGGACGCGAGTGTACTGACGAGCACACACGTGTCACAGGAGGCACGGGTGGCCGTGAAGACTCGCACGCCTAGGGTGCATCTCCCGTGTGCAGCGCACACACTCGCCAGCTCGCACGCACCGCGCGCACGGATGGCCGGGCTCACGCGCAGCCCCGGGGCCACGCGGGCCCCTGCCACGAGTTGGCAGGAGCGGGCGCAGCGCACACGCACACACGGGCGCGGGCACGTCCGAGCACGTGCACACCCGAGCACATGCGCGTCCCCGTGCTCGCTTACACACACGCACTTGTGCGCAGGCATCTCTCCATGTCTGCAGACAGGCGAGTGTGTTTGTGGGGCCGTGTCACATGGGGAGGGGACGCTGGGAGGTCAATAGTGGCAGGTCCCTGCACCCCAGGGCAGGGTGGACAGTGACGGGGACCAGGGGTGGGGTAGATGGGGACTGGTGGGACCCTGCACTCAAGGGCGGGGGGGACACGGCCCCCACAGGAAGCGGCACTGGGGGGAAGAGACACCCGGGGTGTCTGGCACTCAAAGCAGGGGGGTACCCGGCCCCAAGGGGGCGGCTCTGGGGGTGCCACGGGGGACGGCAGCACCCAGCGGGGCCCAGCGGGGCCGGCACCCGCGGGGCCGCTCACCTCGGCACGCAGCCGGCCGAGCTCCGCTTCCCCATGGCGGCCGCGCGCAGCTCCCTGGCACCAGGCGCCGCCGCTCCCGGGGGGCCGCGCCAGGCCGGGCTGGGCCGGGCGGCTGCAGCTGCGGGGCCGCCGCCTGCCGGACCGGCCCGCCGGGGCCGCGCGCTCCTCTGCCACCTGCCACGCGCTCCCGCACAGCCCAACGGCCGCTGCCCACAACAGCCAGCAACGGCCCCAGCCTCCGGCTGCGAGGCCGCGGGGCCCCGGCCGCCCCTCGCGCCTCGGGCCGCCTCCAGCCGCCGCCTCCCGCGCTCCCGAGCGCCTCTGGCCGCACGGGGATCGTGCAGGGATCGGTCGTGCGGGACTCGCGCCGCCCGCAGCCGCCGCCGCCCGCCGCGCGCCTCGCTGCGGCCCCGGGGCCGCCGCCGCCTGCAGCCGCCGCTGCCCAACGGCCGCGTCACGCGCTGGCCCCGCCCACGGCACGCACCGCCACGCCCCCAGCCTCCCGCCGCGCGCTCATTGGCTGCTTCTGCCGCTGCCCCGCCCACCTGCCAGCAGCAGTACCTGCCCCGCCCCCGGGCCCCGCCGCCGCCACCTGATTGGCTGCGGATTAATGAATATTCGATAACATCGGTAACTTTGGAGCCCAGCGCTGCGGCTGGTGTCAGCAGGGGACGATCCTCTGTGGGCTGGAAATGTCCCACTGCAGAAGCCTCTGCTCCTGCCACGGAAGAGGACAGGACACCTGCCCAGGAGCAGGAAGTTGGTTCACTTCCTCCTGCTCCACGGGCTCTTCACGGGGAGTTAATCCATGCACCAAATGCCCATGGAGAAGCTCCTGGGATGCAGCGGGGTTCAGTTCCCTCCTCTATGCTCCACAAGTTCACAGGAGGTTTCCCCTTGACTAAATTTTATGTCTCTCTGCATAGGAGCTTCCTGTCTAAGCTCGTAATCCACAGGGATGGAGAGAGGGTGGCGGCTGGACACACACAGACACCTTTGGACTTTTGAAGGGACAGAGTGGTGGTGGGGTTGTGTTTCCATGTGTTTCCTAAGTAAAGCAGGACAAGGCAATGGGCAGCCTTACGCCAGACTTAGCCTCCAGAAAAACATTAAGTTTGTGTCTTTCTTCTGAAGCTGGGGTCAACAGTACACCAATGCACCCAAGGGATTGCAGCATGAAAGGGCCTCTGCTCTGCCTGTGCGCTCTGTGGGCTCCAGGGGAGGAGGTCAGAGTCCCAGCGTGGTCTTTCAGGGACCAAGGGCTGCATTCGGGGTTCATGTCCCTGGGAGCACTGCCATGGGAGGTGCAGAATGGTCTCTGAATTGCATGCCTGGGGCTGTCGCACAGGTGACAGTGCTGATGACAGATGCCCATCCTTGTGAAAGGAAACCTGAGGCTCCAGGAGAGCTCAGGGCAACCCCGGGGATGCCTAGGGGTGGCAGTGAGTGCAGTCTCACCAAACATGGGGCAGCCCATAAGGGAGGTGGATGGAGCATCAGGCTCACTGAGAACAGTGATCAGCAGTACAGTGCTGCCAAGCGGCAGCTGGCTATTAGTGGCATCCCTCAGTGATCAGCATGTGGGACAGGACTGCTTCATCATAACATCATAACATCAAGTTAGTGAAGAAGTCCCTGTATCTGGTCAGCCTGTGATTTGGCAGCCTGAGGTCACCCTTAGCCCATTTCCTCTTCATTTCCTCTAGGGGTGTGAAGAGTTTCAGTGGAGGGAGTGATAGAAGGTGTTAAGGGTGCAGCGACTAGCGCAGAGACCTTGGGGTGATGTGCCTCTCCCATTTCTGAAGCACACTTGGCTGGAGATAAGGAGGACTTGGCCTAAGGCAGTGGTGGCATCCAGTTGTTTGGACGCTGTCAGGAAACCACTCCAAAGGGTCCTGGTTTTCCTATAGATGCCCTGCTGTATCTGCTAGAGACATGGGGTTGTGCTGGACACCCCAGGCAGCCCACCTGTCCCTGTGGGCCTGTTTTGGTGTCACTGAGTCAGGTGCCTGCACTGATCGACATCAAGTGCTTGCAGTGTCTGCATGTGCCTCAGCTGCCCAGTCGAGGAGCTCTGGTGGCAGTGGGCATGTGGTGTCCTTTCAGGTCACCAACTCCCTACCTGGTCCCCAGTTCATGCTCTTGACGGAAGTAGGTGCATGCCTTCAAGCACCTCGCTCGCTTTCAGTGTCACCATGTGCTTGTGTGTGAGCAGCTGGCTTTCCCCCTCCATCCCCAGATATTTAAAAGGGAGCATAGAGCAGGATCTTGCTTGCACACAGCCTTGCTGTGCTCCCTTCTGCCTGCACAGGGGGAATCCCACCTCCTGGGTGCTTTTGTAGAGCACATGGGAAAGATCTGAATTCCCCTCCAGCCCAGGGTCTCCTAGGCCAGCCTGAGAAGCCCAACCTGGCTCATCTGAGTCAATACCTGAACTCTGGGAAAATGAGCTCTCTTCTCGTCCCCATCTAGGTGTCCTGCCCAGCTAAGAGATGCCAATAGGGTCTTCCAGAGTGGGACATTCCCACCTCTTGCAAATAACCATCCTCTGATGAGAACAACTGCAATGCTGGCATCAATCTTCCATCAGTGCTTAGACAGGGATCACTGCTGATTATTTCAGTCCATTCCAGTAAACATTCCCCAGGAGGAAGGAGCACGAGGGATGGAGAAATTCATGAGTACAGCTGGGCCTCTGCTCCTGAGCTGGCTCAGGCTCCTGGGATAGAGTGAGCTCATGGCAACCTGTTGATGCTGCTGAGAGAGAGGTTTGTCCAGGAACAGAACCAGTGCCAGGAGGAGCAGCGCTCTGGGCACTGCCTGCTCAGGCTGCCAGAAGATGAGAATGATGAAGCACGAACAGAAACAGACACAGGAAAAGAAAAAGAGAAAGAAAAAGACACAGAAAGGAAAAAAAAAAGAGAGAGAAAGAAATGAAACAGAAACAGGAAAAAAACAGAAGCAGACAGAATAAACAAAGAAGAGAAAGAAGAGAAAGAACAAAAAGGAATAACAAAGGAGATGGAAAATACAAGGATAAGAGATAGAAAAAAGAAAAAGAAGTAAAAGAAGATGGGAAAGGGAGTGTAGCATCCCCAGGGCCACGTGTGAAGGCAAGTCCTAGATGGACTTTATACTGGCCCTCTCTTGTCCCTAGGGTCTGAAATCGTGGGGCTACACACACAGACCTGCAGTGGGGATGATTTTTGTGCCAGAGCTCGATTGGAAAGAAAGACGCAACACTAAAACAATGATACAGGAATATATATTTAAACAATAACAATAAAAATAACAATATAATAAACAGTAACAACAAAAAACCCAATATCAATAAAACTAACAACAACATCAACAATATGAACAAGAACAAATACTGGTATAAAAGGCTCTTCAGAAAAATCCAAATAAAAGGTTATGGCCGGAGTTCTCATGCCCAGCGCTTCCTGGCAGCAGCCAGAGTGAAGGGGAGCTTGGTCTGCAAGGGAAAAGGAGGCGTGAGCAGGGCCGAGGAGCGGCTCGGGGGCTCCCGTGGAGCAGAGGCTCTTTGGCGGCTGCGCGGGCTCTTTGGCAGCAGCGCTGCCGTCATTGGTGCCCTGGCAGAGGCTTGGCGTGGCCAGCGCAGCCCAGAGGCCGGCAGAGGGGCTGAGGCAGCAGGTGCCCAGGCCTTGGGCGCTCCTGCGCCCTGTGCAGCTCTGCCCCGGTGCCGCGGCCCGCCAGAGCGCCCGCACACCTGGGCCAGGCTCCCGCGCGGCTGCTCCCCAAAGGCAGCGCGGAGCAGCGCCAAGGGGCCGGGCACAGCCCCAGCTCTGCCCGTGCAGCCAGCAGCAGGGACCATACCTGGGGGCTGCAGCCGGAGCTCTCCCAATCCATGGGCTCCTCCTGGCTGCAGCTGCCCAGGCCACTGCTCCCCATCATCTGGAAGAGAGCAAGAGACCTTGGTGGTGACAGTGCGTGGGGAAGCACAAGGATAAGGGCATCCAGTGGCTACAAGGACTGTACCTGGCTGCTGCCATAGCTGAGCCACTCCATGGGCTCAGGATCATTCCCTGCTTGCCCTCTGTCCATATGAGGCACCTGCAAGAGAGAAGGAGGCGTTTGCAGGGCAGGACCGAGAGCTGGAAGTGTCTGGACCCAGGATCTCTCCTTATGCAGTGAGAAGCAGGTAAGCAGGAAGAGTCCAGGCTCAACCCCAAATCTTCCGTTGCAGCCGGCTGCAGGGTTCAATACCTGAAGGGCAGAGCTGGAGTATTCCCACTCCATTGGCTCCTCATCCTTGCAGCCAGCCAGTCCTTGTGTGCTTGCAGTCTGGAAGAGAGCAGGAGAGCTTGTGGGGACAGTCATGGTGGCAGCGCTGGCTCTGTGCGTGGGACCTCGTGTACCCTGCATGTGCGGGGCCGGTGGTGCAAAGAGCCAGGGCGCCAGGCTCAGGCAGCAGCCCCCGAGGCCTTGGCCGCTCCTGGCCCTGGCGCAGCTCTGCCCCAGCACCCAGGCCTGCCAGAGCTCCCTGCCACCTCTGCCACCAGCCCTGCGGCTGCTCTCGCAGAGCCAAGTGCCAGCCTTCCCCACGCAGCCTCTGCCTGCACGCACAGTACCTGCACAGAGCTCTCCCACTCCATGTCCTCAACTTCAGTGTTAGCAATTTTCTTTCACTCTCCTGAGTCTGCAACGGAATGGAATTGTTTACATTTGCAGCCATAAGCACCAAGTGTCGCGCCGTGGCTTTCTGTCCTCCCCCGGAAGGCAGCGCCCAGGCTGCCCTGCAGCCCCGCAGCTCCCCTGCATCTTGTGGGCACCATGGGTGGCCCCTGGTGCTGCGCGGCCCTGCTGCTCACCTGGCCTTGCTGCTGCGTGGCCAGCACTGGGGCCACTGTGAGGCGCAGCCCTGGGAAGCATCCGTGTTCCCGTGGCGATAACTGCCCCTCTGGGATGTTCCAGTGCTCCGTGGGGGGAGGAGGGCAGCGGCAGGGGCCAGGGGGGCCGCCGTGAGGAAGGGTCTGCGTGTGCTGGACTCCCCCTGGCACTGCTGAGCCTGGCAGCAGAGAGCAGTGCGTGGCCTTGGGCTTGCTGGGTGCCAAGGAGGTCTCCTCATGCAGCCCCATGGTGCTGCTGGTGGCTGCCTGCCCAGAGGCCGGGCTGCACTTGGGGCTCTGCTTACACCCCTGCAAGCAGCCTTGAATGCCTTCATCTTTCTTTCCTGCTCCACTCCTGCACTGACAGCCCGATGGACTCAAGGAAGTTTTGTAGCGCAAAGAGTGCAAAGGGCAGTTTTGCCCAGGGCCGGGTGTGCATGTCCTCAGTAGAGCCCTTGTGAGTTGGTGGTGGCCTGGGAGCCCCTGTTGTGCTGCTGGGCTCCTTCTCTTGTCCTGCCGTGCACTTTGCAGGCGTCATGTGCTGTGGCTGAGAGCAGCCTTGGTGCAGCTCCTGCACTGCTGCCCCTGCCACGGCTTCCTAGGGCTGCAGAGGGCAGAGCAGGCACAAATGTGCCCTCAGCAGAAGCAGGGACCTGCAGCTGCTGCAGCTCTGCCCAGCACTGGGCTACAATGATCAGCTGCTAACGGAGATGAATTCCTAACCCTTGTGTAAGTACAGGAAAGTCTAGGGGAAATGGAGCAGGAGATCTCCCATGTGCCATCGGATGTTGCCCTTGCGCAGAGGAAAACCCTCCAAAAGCAAGCAGCGCAACCTCTGCCACCAAACATTTCTTCCCGCACAGGTGGAGGAGGAATCTCCGAATGCTCTGCCTTTCCTTCACTACCAGGCAACCCTCCGCGTGGCGCCAGGGGAGCCCTCCTGAACACATGGAGCGACGGCTCCAGCTCTTTCACCCTCTCCAGCACTCCCTCAAGCTGCTCTCCACCAGCTCCTGCTAGTCCAGCGGGCTAGTCCAGCTCCACGGGGTGCGGGTTTTAGCGTGCCATTCCTCCTTGGAGCACTTCTGCAACTGAAACCAGGAGGACGTGAGGAATGAATGGTGAATGAGCCGGAGAGAGGAGATGGAGGAGGTGAAGTGATTGGAGCCACCCCTTAGCCCTGCTCTTGCCTGCCTTGCGTGTTGTCTGCTCAGCTCCCATCACACTTCTGCCTGTTATGGTGGACTTGTTGGCCCATTCTCCATGCCTGAAAGTGCAGAAAGCTCAGTTTGCAGCTAGAAACAAAAAGACCTTGTTCCTGGAGCTCCCTGCATTGTCATGCTTTCCGAGAGGCCACTGCCCAGGAAGGAGAAGGGGTTCACCAGGAGAGAAGGGCTTCCCTCAGAACTCCCAGAGGGTGCCTGGGGACCTTTCCCCCCATTCCCATTCTGAACCCTTCATCAGCTCAGCACGGACTCACACACTAGTTTCCAGACCACAAGGGCTGTCAGGCCAGGGCAGTCTTCCCCGCTCCTCCAGCTCCTGCCTTGCTGGGAGAAAACAAGGGAAGCCCCAGCCCTCTGCAGCACCAAGCGTCCCTGTGAACCCTGAGCTTTAGCTCCTTGTTGTGGCCCACGTGTCTTGTCGAGCTCTCTCCTGAGCACGGCCAGGTGCTGCCTGTGCTGGCTGCAGTCGCGCAGGTTGCAGACGCCCCATGGCGAGATGAGGGCAGCAAGGAGGCGGCGCTCGTGGCGCTCCCGCGCAGGCTGCCTTGCCAGGAGGAGCGCTGGCCCCGCGGGAGCTGCTCCCCTGCGCGCGCGGCCCTGCCCAGCGCCGGGGGCCTTGGCTCCCAGCAGCCAGCGCGGAGCCGTGCTCCTCGCTGCGCCGCCTGGCCACGCACCCGCTGCTGCGGCAGCGCCACACAGCCTCGCAAGAGCAGCTCGCAATGCCCGCAGCGAGCGCTGGGCTCCTCCTGCCCCTGCAGGGACAGCAGCACAGCAGCCCTGCGCCCTGCACGCGCACGGGGCGGCTGCAGCCAGCGCTCTCCCAGCCTCCCCCTCCCACGGAAACTCCTCTGCTCACCCACATGGACAACTCACTTGGCCATCCTTGCTCATGTAGCCTCCTCTCCTCAGTCTGTGCAGGTTGTCTTTGTGGTTGGAGGACTCCCACAAATGGGGGTCCTGCAGACACTTGTACTCATTGCCCAGTACGTGATAGGATGGATGTGCAAGAGCAAAGAGAACAGATGTCTGTTGAAGCTTTAAAATACATTGTGCATGTCAAGATGAGGGTAAGGTGGATGAGGGAAGAGACCAGGACACTTTGGAGATTTGTCAGCCCATAGGGTAGCGCTCTCCAGGCTCTGAGCTTGAGGGTCATTCCGTGCTCAGCACATAGCTGAGCTCTAAGCCTGGGGGAATTGTACCCAAAGGAAAGCTTATTCTTTTTGGGAGACTCTTCACTGTAGGAGAATCCTCAACTCTACAGCTCCTGTCTCATGGCTGTGTCTAGAAGGATCCTTGACCCGTTTCCCCAGCAGAGAACTCCTGGCATTTACAGCTCTGCAAAGACAGAGCTCACAAGAAGTTTTTGGTCCCTGCAGAGAGTCTTTTGGGGCTGCATGAGCATCGCTGGCCCTGCTGGAAGGACCCCGTCCCCCGGCCGCCTTGCTGCCTGCTGCATGCAGGGCCCCGCTGCACACTTCTCCAGGGCCACACGCCAGGCTGCCCTTGGCTCTGCAAGCTCCTGCCTGGGCACAGAGCTGTGCTGGGACCTGCTCTCCCACCTCCTGGACACCACCTGGCTCCTGCTCCTGCCACCTCCTGCCTCCTCACAGCGCATGCACCAGCCCCTGTCCCACTGAGGACTGCAGCTCCCACTGACAGCAGGATGTCCCACTGCTTTGCTCTGGGAATGTCCCTCTTGCAGGATGCTCGCTGTGTCAGGGCAAGGAAAGGAAGAAGAGGGGACTTTTCTAGCCCTTTTTGACTGCTTTTACCTCTTCCCCCAGCTTAGACATGTAGAAGACAAGGCTGCAGCTTGGCTCCAAAGGGATCTTGACCTCACACGGCAAGTTCAGCAGCTCTGTCAAATTTCCCTGAGTTGCTGCCTGCTGCATGTGGGCTCCAAGACAGAGGCGCTCCTGGGCCTTTGGAGCGCAGGCTGCAGAGCCTTCCTGCAGAGCAGCTCCCAGGAGTGTTGCCGTTCAAACGGCGTGGCGACCTGGTTCAGGAACGGCACGGCGACCACCCCCAAATGGCTCGGGCCATCAGCTCGCTGACACCAATGTGGTGGACGGCAAATGGCGTTTATTGATGGGTAACAAGGTGTTATATAGCTAAGGTTTACAACGTCACATCCGTCTGCTTACATCATAAACTAAAAACTATTGGCTATTAGGGGCTCTACCTTTCCGTACAGCGCGATATCTTCCGGCCGCCGGACCCTAACTATCTGCAACATTTGCCCCCTCCCTATGCATAACAAAACTAGCTAAAATACAACTATCTTATTCTTACCTATTCTTATCTTATTCTAATTACTTATTCTTATTATTATCTTATTCTTATTACTATCTTATTCTATTCTTATAGTTTATAACAATCTTAAAATTATATATCATAAACTTGACATAAAAACATAAGGCACAAAGAAGAAGCCACGTAGAAGGTAGGGGATGACAGGTAATACCGGGGTGTAGGAATAGGGTGTACCTTGGGATAACTTGGGGATAATACTGAGTGGATATATTCTTAAAGCAGTTGTTGGTGTTCTACTAACATGATATTAATCTTTTCTAGCCGACTCTTGACAAACGGCATGAGCTTATTCAATATACAGGGTCCAAAGATTAGTGTCATCATGATCACTGTGATCGGCCCTATCAAGGTGGATATCAGGGTGGTTAACCACACTGAAACGGTGAAACAATTTTTGTACCAGCTGCGTTTGGAACAGGGTTCAATGGGTGCTGGTTGGCAAAGCGTGGCACTGAAAATTGGTGACCCTGTGGTTACTTTTGTACTAATTACTCGAGATTGTTCGATCTGTTCAAGTACTCATTTAAAGGGCTGATGTGACTCTATTTGTCCTATAGTGACAAGCTCCAAAATTTAGATCACGCAAAGGCATCGTGGCCCCCTCTTGCGAAGGCTGTTTTGTTGTTTTCTGGATTTTGTCGGCGTGGAACTCACAGGCTCGGGCGGGACGCCTGTCACCAGGGCGTCCGATGATCCGGTCCTGTGAACAGAAACTCACAATTTTCATTAGTTTTATTTTGAAGGTCTGGTTTAACAGACTTAAGCGGGCACCACTTGACTCTTCCATCTTTCCTGACAGCAACCTTTGGGTCGATCTTGGCATGGGGGGAGCGCTGCCAGCGAGTCCCCCAGCCAAGGGCAGTTTACTGCAACGTGGCCTGCCTGGCCACATTTGGAACCTGCCATTACATTGGCTATTGCGGTGTGAACAGCCACCTGAATTGGGGTCAGATGCTCTTCCTTTGCAACATGCTTAATCATGTCTGCGATACTTGACCCCGCCGGCAATGATCGCAGGATTTCTTTGGTTGCCGAATTGCATTGTTGGCGTAAACATTCCACTACGACCGGGCCTTTTGCCTCCGTGGGCAGGGACGAAGAGTCGACCGCTGCCTGGAGACGATCTACAAATTGTGTAAAGCTCTCACTTTCACTTTGCTTTATTGAGGACCATGGCGATGGTCTGGCAACAACTCTACAGGCTGTGCGAATGGCTTCTCTGGCCGCACG
Organism: Tinamus guttatus; assembly: GCF_059628265.1. Lineage (NCBI taxonomy): Eukaryota > Metazoa > Chordata > Aves > Tinamiformes > Tinamidae > Tinamus > Tinamus guttatus. The sequence goes on along the minus strand of NW_028290201.1, from coordinate 21,878 downwards.
AGTAGTTGTCATAACTTCATGGGCCCGCAGGCCATGGGCCTGCGCCTGGGGGGTGATCATTGTTGGGTCTGCACCCATTAACCGCTGCAGGCTGGAGCCGTGTAATGGATGATCTGCCCCAGTTACTTGGGCTAAATACTTCGTACAGTTGTCTTCCCATTCTTGTTTGAAAACGATCATCCCTGCTCCATCAAAGATCAGCCTACAAGTTTGTTTTATATCAAACGGGAGCAGATCGTCCCCCCCGAAGATACCATCTATGAGGGTCGAGACCATGGCAGAATTAGTCCCTTTATCTGCAATTGCTTTAACAATCGCTTGTACGTCCTTAGATTTTATCCGCGAGTGGACCCTCTGTCCCCCCTCCGTCACCCGGACCGGGAACGCTAGCGCGGCCGATGGGGCCCACTCGGCACATGCGATCTTTATTTCCTTCCAGTCCGTGAGAGGGGTTTCTCCCCTTCGCGGTTTTTCTTTAATTCGGATGGGAATATTTTGGCTCTTAGCTCTGTTTACCTTCATTTCCTCCTCCCTTAAGTTTGAATCAGTTGTGACCCACTCGTCCTCACTAGTGTCTGATCCGGAGTCGGAACTCGACTGACTGGTCACTTCCGGGCTCCCGTAGTTTTTCGTTGGGCTCCGGCCCCGCCTACTTCCGTCCCGCCCACTTCCGTTGCGGGCGGGCTGTTCCCCCCTCCTTGGCTCGCCCCGCCTCCTACTCACAGAGGCGTTTTGTGAAATGGCCGCTCTGATCGGTTCTCAGCGCCTCACTCGGGCCTCCCTCACCTGGCCGGTCACCCGAACCACCTTTCTCCTCCTTGTTCTCCTCCCCCTCTTGTTTGTATGCGCTTGTTAGTTCTAACGGTTCCTGCCCGTTCCTGCCAGGGGCATCCTCGCCCCGGCCTTCCTCTTGTGGCTCAGCGCCATTTTGAGGGGTATAGGGCGGTGGCCTGACCCAGGTGTCTCCATGGTCTGACTTCCTTTCGATATTTCTGGCTTCCTCAGCTAGCTCGCCCCAAACAGATTTCGGCTGTTTTTGCTCCTCTCTAAGTGGGACGGGGTTCAGGGATTGAGGGGATGTATCGCCCTCTTGCAGATCTTTAGGCTCAGCAGAATCGCCATCATATGGGGGGTGCAAAGTCTGTGCGGCTGCCCCGACTCCCATTTTCGGGGTGACCAACAGTCCCCTGCTCTTGTATAGCTTTTCTGCAACGCCTGTACAACTTTTCCCCAAGCCTTAAGGTTTTTCCCACAACCCGAAGACATCGTCTCCTCAACTAACACCTTGGTACATTTGTCCCACACTTCTGGGTGGAGAATATCCACCGGTTGGTCTATAACCTTAATTTTTAAAAGCCTCGCAACAGCGAGAGTAAAATGTTTGGGTTTACAATCAATACCCCCTGAATACCTGCCTGAAGTCCAAGGGCTCGATCTTGATGTTCTCTGCAGGGAAGAGGAGCAGGGTCAGCGCTGCAGCAAAGCGGGTGGCTGGAGCCAGGTGTGAGGGAAGAGCGCCCATCTTTACGGTGCCGTCTTTGCAACCCCATCCTGTAGAGGAGCACCCACTCACTGCCCACCAGAGGGGACAAGGGAAATGGAGGGTGGCCCAGTGCTGCCAACTCACCAGGAACAGTCACCTTGGGGCGTTTCAGCCACTGTTGCCAGGCTGGGTTCATGGCCAGCTTGAAGATGGGTCTTCGGACCATCAGCACTTTTTCTGGCCCCAGCCACAGTGGCTCTTGCACCACACAGAAGGTGCCAAGCCCTGTAATCAGCACACCCTGCAGAGGCAAAAGACAAGGTGAAGGCATCAGCCTTCTGGAGATGGGCCAAGTGATGGGTGTCAGCGTGTGGGGCTGCTGTCCCTCCTCCTGATGTTGCTGCTGCTGAGGAACTGTGGGGCAAGAGGGAGTCCTTGGGAAGCTTTGGAGGAGAGTCACTTTTCCAGGATTTTGTCCTTGGCCTGATCCAAGAATTTCCCAACATCCCAGAACTTGAGAAGATGCCAGAGTTCACTGAGGACATAAAAGTAGGAAAATATCTCAATCTCTCGGCTTGGTCTCCTCCCTTTTTTCACCATGGGGCAAAGAGCTGAGGTGCCCCATAGTTTCCCCCACAGAACTGCACACGCTGTCTCTGCCGGCTTGCTGAGGAGCTGCTCTGGTACGCAAACAGTACAAGAGGGATGTGGAGCTGCTGGAGAGAGTCCAGCGCAGGGCTACAAGGATGATCAGGGGCCTGGAACATCTGCCCTATGAGGAGAGGCTGAGGGAGCTGGGCCTGTTCAGCCTGGAGAAGAGAAGGCTGAGAGGGGATCTAATCAGTGTATATAAATACCTCAAGGGAGGGAGTGCAGAGGACGGGGATGGTCTCTTTTCAGTGGTGGCCACTGATAGGACTAGAGGAAATGGCCGGAAACTGAATCATCAAAAATTCCATAGGAACTTAAGGAAAAATTTCTTAACAGTGAGGGTGACAGAGCACTGGAACAGGCTGCCCAGAGAGGTTGCGGAGTCTCCTTCTCTGGAGATCTTCAAAACCCGCTTGGATGCAGTCCTGTGCCACGTGCTTTAGGTGTCCCTGCGTATGCAGGGGGGTTGGACTAGATGATCTCTAGAGGTCCCTTCCAACCCTAAGCATTCTATGATTCTATGATTCTATGAAACCCTCCAAGATGCCCCAGTCCCAGCCCTCGAGGGGTCCTCAGCCCCCATTTTTAGACTGCAGAGCCCAGGGCTGGTGTGGAGCAGGGAGAGGGGCAGGGGGGTAGGACCAAGGACTGTGGGCACCTGACCCCTGGGGAAGCAGCTCCCCAAGGCCTCACCCTCCACGGAGACTTCTGTGCCACGTGCTTTAGGTGACCCTGCGTGTGCAGGGGTTGGACTGGATGATCCCTAGAGGTCCCTTCCAACCTTCAGCATTCTGTGATTCTGTGATTCTATGATCTTGCTCAGCCTGTGTCATTGGGGGAGTGTCCCAAGCTGTGAAGCCCCCGGCTGGACCTGGAGGGCACCTTGGTGGCTGGTCCTCCTTGTGCCGCAGAGCCCCGTCCCGTGTATCACAGTTTAGCTTCTGTTTTTTCATATTTTCCCTCCCTTTTTGCTTATTTTCATTTTTATTTCCATTTTTTTTGCATTGTTGTCTTTTTTGTTTTCACCTTTTCGAGGCTTTCTTTCCCCTTTCATTTCCAGCTCCCTCTTTTATCTTTTTTTCTTTTGTTATCACTCCTTTTATCCTTTATTTTCCTATTTCTCCCTTTTTGGATTGTTTCTTTGCTTTTCTCCTTTTTAGCTGTATCCTTTTTTCTGCCTCTCATTTTTTCCTTCATTCTTCACCCCCTTTTACCTTTTTCTTTTCCCCTCTCTTTTAGTTTTTTCTTTTGTTCCCCCTTAAATAATTTTTCATGTTTTTTCCCTCTTTTTGTTTTTTCCTTCATTTTTCATCTTTTTCATTCATTCTCCCCCTCTTTCAGCTTTTCTCTTTCCTTCTCCCTCTAATTTTCAGCCTTTTATTCCATTTCCCCCTCCTTTTTAGCTTTTTCTTTCATTTTTCCCCCTTTTTTCCCTCATGGTACTATTATTTCGGTGAAGTTACTTTGACAGGTTCCTATTCAGAAAAGAGGTACCCACAGTGTTTTTAAGCCATTGGTGATGGAAGGAGGCTTGCGGGGACCGAGGCTCAGGAAAAGTCCCAATGTTGGGTCTGTCGTGTGTAATTTGTGGGGGTGCCAAGGGGGGACGTGGAGGTGCAGAGGGGGCAGGAGGCAGCGGGGCAGGACAAGGACAGGAGGGCGGGAACTTCCGTACAAAGTTTTAATGGCGCCGTTGGATGCGACGCGACGGCCCGGACGCCTGGGCCCCTTGTCCTGCCCCACAAGTGGCTTTGGGTGAAGCTGAGTTGGGGGCCCCAGGCGTCCGGGAAGGGCCCAGGCGTCCGAGGAGGGCCCAGGCATCCGGGAAGGGCCCAGGCGTCCGGGAAGGGGCCCAGGAATTAGTGGAGTATTAATGGGAATCAAAGTGTCCTCGAGGGTTATAACGGGGTATTAACCCCTTTAATCTGGGGGTATTAATGCCTTACTGAAGTATTAATGAGTATCAAGGTGTCCTTGAGGGTTGTAATGGGGTATTAACCAGTTTTATTGGGGAGTATTAATGGGATATTAATGCCTTACTGAGGTATTAATGGGTATCACAGGGTTTGCAAGAGAGTATTGCTGGCAAAAAGTACTGCTCACCGCCCGTGAATCAGGACCTGGAGGTCCTCAAGTCGAAGTCCTTTTTTCCAGATTGTTTTTGATTCTTGCTGTTCTCCTAAGTCTGGTGCTGAGTGAGGATCTTTTGTTTTTTTTTCTTTTGTTTTTGTCTTTTATTTTTCCTTATCAGGACTGGAAAATGTCCAAGCTCGTACTACAACATCCGCTTCTGGCCACTCTGGTATACTGGTGAGTTGTCAGTGCCCAACAATGAGTTTTGGTGAGGAGGGAATGTTTTGTGCTTTCCTTTTCTTGCTGGAGAAAACGTTTTAAAGGCAGTTTAAGAAAAAACCTAAATATCAGAACTTCATTTAATTTGCTTTTATCCCTCATTGTAGTGACAGGAAAGGGTGTATGAGCAGCTGTGTTGTGGGGCTGCATGCCATTTCCAAATAATGGAAGTTCCTTTCAACGGACTAGACTCCAAAGGAGCTGTATCAAATCCTCTTAGAGGATGGAAAGGAGAAAGAGGGAGGCAAATGTGGAGATGAGTGACAGAAGGTTCGGCCTGTGCGGAAAATCTTGCTGTCAAGAACTGAATGTCCACAAAGGAGACAGAGGAGTCCTAAAACTTTATTCAAATGAAGGGTGAGTCTGTGAGACTGTGGGGTCTCTCCAATTGCTGGAGGCTGCAGCCTCCCTTTATCCTAATTCCCCATCCGAGGGATGCCCTCTCCTTTTCCCCATTAGCTAAGTTACAAACAGCCCCAGAGGTGCAGGAAACTCCAGCCCCACGTCGAAAGGAAGCTCATGGTGGAGGAGGACCCAGCTGCCCCTGGCCCAGAGAGGCTCTCTGACTCTCCACACAGGGCTCCCAGGATCCATACAGGCCTTGCAGCATCCCAGGCGTGGTGCTTGGTGTTGGAGAACATCGCCACAGCCAGCAATAAGTAGCCTCTGGCCAGAGAAGGTCACGCCTGGCTGGCTTGCCCCACCATCCTTGTGCTCTCCATCCTTGTGCTCCCATCCCTGCTGCCAGCCTCTGCCTCCTGCCCGACCACTCACCTTCCTTGTGCGCTTGCACCTCACAGGATGCCCGTTGCTGGGCTGGGAGCAGGCGTTCGCCTGCCTCTCCTTCTCCATCTCCAGGGCACTTGCTCTGGATTGCTGCTCTGGGAACAAATGGGAGCTGCTCCTTTTGCTGGAGCTTCTCTCCTCAGTGTGACCCTGAAGGTGGTGCTCTAGCCCAGCACAGACTTGGTCGCCATGGGCACTGCCCCATCACAATGGCCCTGGGGACATGATGCCACTGCCATCACAAAGCCCTGGCGGTTGCCATGGGGACTCCCAGAGGTATGTCCTGGTGGTGGCCAAGGGCACCCACAACTCATCTCAGTGCCTTAGTAGTCACCGAGGGGAGTCCCAGAGCCCTCATTTCATCTTTCCATCCCAGGCCCTAATCCATTCCAATCCCTCAGAGATATGGGTGTCTCTGAGACCCCTGACCTTGGCCAGCCATTGAGCTGACAGCTCCAAATCCACAGGTCCCTTCTTTAGAAAGAGTGTCAGAATAGCAGATTCTTTGAGCCTGCAATGGGGGAGACAGCTGGAGGTAGGAATCCAATACCCTGCTGAAGGCAGGTCCCAGGACAGGTGTTGTCATTGGGCCTTTTCCAGTGAAGTTTTGATTATCTCTGAGGACAGAAGATTTGAGAACCTCTTTGAGTCCCTGTGCCATAGTTTGGCCTCCCTCATGGGTTTGTATTTGGGAGAGCACAGCCAGTGGGGCCACAGACATGTGCTGCTCCTCTTTTTGAAACAGTGGAGACCATGCCTGTATACCAGATCCCATTTGGGCTCTCCAGTTCTGCAAAGAAATGAACAAATGGGAGGAGGTTCAGCACAGGGACACCAAGTTGGTCAGGGTACATGCTGGAGTGTGGGACAGATAAGGAGAGGCTGGATCTTCATGCTGTGCACTAGTACCTTGTGGAGGGCACAGAGCAGCAGGATTTTCTTGGAGGGGCACACTAATTGCATGGAAGGCAGCAGGGAAAATATGGACAATGGGAAATTCTTCTCAGATGTTAAGAACAAATCTTTTTCTTCACAAAGTGTGGGATAGGAATGCAGAGAGATTCTCAGATCTTCATCCTCAGAAATCCCCTAATACAGGCTCAGGGAATCTGCTCTCCTGAGACAGACTCTACAGGGTCTTTGCTTTAAAAGTCCTCAGCAAGGTTTCTTGGTCTGTGGTGTTTGAGCTGGAGATGATGTGTCAATAAAGAGCAAACATGCTCTTAACACGTCTTCCTTCCTTCCTTGCAGAGGGCATGAGACGGGCCTGTAATTTCTGGTAGACTCCAAAACCATGGGTCTGGCCGGGCAGAAAATCTGGGCAAGTTCCTCCAGATCCCCATTAATTTTGCCCAGCTTTCCTTCCTCTGACCCTGAGGAAAGCGTTTTCTCATCTTGTACCGTAGTTAGTTCTCGACATATTCCATGACACCTGCAGGTAGTGTTTTTCCCCTGGGTTCAGTTCCTGGCACCCTGCCTCTCTTTGGGATCTCTAGAGCCCTGGCACTCTGAATCTCTCCCACTTTGACCCCGGTGCCTCAGGACAGGCCCCCACACTGCGGTGCTGCTGTGCAGACTCCCGTATGGAGCCTGTAAGGCACTGCCGGCCTCAGGAGCTGCATTTTGGCTTGTTCAGAAACTCGTGGGGTGACCATCTCACCTCTCCCCAACTGCCAAAGCTTGTGAGCACCCCTACAGCCAACATCCCTGCTAGACGTTTTATGTAGTCCTGGGGCAAATCTTGCAGAAGAGACAACTCATCTGCCTTGAATCCTGTCAGAGATGTGGCATTCCAAGCCACTACCAAGGAAAACATGACCTTTACTCATTTCTTTGGGTTGCTTATTCAGCTTCTAGCATCTTTTCTATGGCACAGTGAGCCCCACTCTACACCCTGAGTTCTCTCGCCCTTCTCTCCCCAGTCTTCTCTGTGTCTGCTCAGTCTGCTCTGTCCACCAGGATCATAAGAAGTATTGGTTAGGGAGCTCCCTTGAAGCCACGACAAGTTGTGGAGCTGAAGGCCTGATGGAGGAAGTCTGGGACGTAGCTATTTCCCCTGTCCCCTCCTGCTCCTGGCCTGAGGGTTCAGGAAGGCCCAGTGCTTTCGGTGTTGGTGGGTTGGGTTTCCTATGACATCCTCAGCTCCTGCTTGGGTTGCTCTGAGCAGCCAGAAAAATCTCTCCTCTCTAGGAAATAGCATCAGAGGATTTTTCCTACTTTTGTGGAAAAGCTGAGGCAGGTCTGGGATCTCCAAAAGGAGCATGGCCCACATCATGACCCAGGAGATATGTGGCTCTCTCATTCCCGTGTGTCCTGCTTAAACTGACAGTTTCTAACACCATCTTTAAGGACACGAGCTGGCCGTTGTAAAGCCACAGTATTGGGACTCCTTTTACTCTGTTCACTCAGAGCCCCAGCCACTGGTTTGCACTTCAGAGAGCTTAAAGCTTGCTCAGTCTTTTCAGTAAGGCTTTCCCTTGTGGCCAGGGGGCCTCATTGTTGACATCGTGGACTTAGCCTACAATCAAAGGGCATAAATCTTATTTATGGAATTATTTCATGCTTTATTTCTGTTTCTCTGTAATTGAGAAAAATCCTGGGCCTATTTGGAGCTAGTTCTCTAAGGAAAGCAGTTGAGAGTTGGGGCAGATGAGCTGTAACCTTCAGTTTCAGACATCAGAGGAATAGGGAAGCTTCTAACAGGAGTGATGGAAGTCCCAGGTGGCTGATGAGAGAAATGTCAGGGCTGGGGAGGCAGAGGGAAGAGTGTCCATACAGTGCCTGAGCTCTGGGACACTCTTTTCCCTACATGCACAGACTTCATTGGGAGTCACTCTGGATTGATACAGTTTGGAGGATGTTGCTGTCACTTAACTCTGAAAGCTGAATATTAATAATAGCAATAAAAACCTTTAAGGGCAGAAATACTTGCATGTTGTTGATGTCTCCAACTTTCAGCTACACTCCTGAAACCTCTCCAATTAGCCTTGCAAGACCTGATGAAAATCACAAGGGCAGACATAGTTGGTCAAAGCTTTTTGCTTTTTAATGAGCCCCATAGTGCGTTTGGTGCTGAGCCCATGAACCTCAGTTACTGAGAGGAGACTGAACAAAATGTTCAAGTCAGAACATCAAGTCAAAGTCAGAAGCAACCTCCAAAGTTCTGTAGAACATTAATGGGTCCCACTGAGAGTCGTTAGCAGCAAAGATTCCCCAGGGGCTGATTGGAGGAGAAAACTGTGATCACTGGTAACAGGTAGGTAGAGGAAATGTGCAGGTGGTTCTGATCCCACGTTAACCCTCGATGTGTTTGATCAGGCAGAATGCCCAAGCTCGGTCACTGAGCTTCCTCAAAGGGAGATCCTTTCCCCCACATGTTTTCCAGGTCCTCCTGGGGATGTTATGTGGGTGGGGGTGTGCAGTGCTCAGTGCAGGGCAATGATACGACACCTTTCAAGGTGTTGGCAAGGGGGACAATGAGGCCCCAGTGCCTCCTGGTAGGTCTTGGTGGCAGAGACAACAGTCATAGTCAATAGGATGCCAACCTTATTTGGGGTGTTTGAGCTTTGGCAGTGCCTTTCGCTGTATCCACCACGGTCTGTCCTATGCTGGTTCAAACCTGCGGCTGTGCCCATGCAGCCTGTAAACGCCCAGCCTGCTTCCTCACTTTGCTCTCACACGGGATCTCCTTCCCTTCACTAATGTCTCTCCATCCCCACTGGCTGTTCCTTGTAACACAAAGCCAAGGGATGATCCTTGCGTCCTGGTGGGTGGCCTGTTGCACCACAGCACCAGCCTTCAAGTGACATTTCCTCATTCTAATGCACAGTCTGACATTCCCAAGATGGGGATTTTCCAGGATATTTCATTTTTTCATGCAGCTTCCCACTACCAAGGAAATCTCCTGGCAGCCCCACAATGTGGGGAAGAATATAACCTTGTCTATGAAGACAGAGCAGAACATGAGGAACTGGGGACTGGCCTGAAGAGAAGGGCCTGCATGTTACAAGGGATGCCATATGAGCCAGTGGTGCATGTTCATGTGAATAAAGCCAGACACTTATGGGGCTGCATTAGTGGTAGCATGGCTACCCAGAGGAGGGGAGCTGTTATCCCTCTCCAAGGGGGTCTTTGCGTGAAGGCAGCGGTGGGAATCAGTTTTGGGGAGCAGGTGTGAAAACCAAGGTGTCCTAGGGTGCTTGCCCACCAACCATTTCTGAAAGGTCTGATTTTTCTCTTGTTTTCCTTTTGAATGTGCTAGGAACATGGTGGCTGTGCTGGACACCCCATGCACTTGACATGGCCTAGTAGACCTGTTGTCATTTCATGAAACCAATGGTCTGCAGTGAATTATGCAAGGTCTTTGCAATGTCTGGTTCTGCAGAGGTCTGAGCGAGTGGAGCTCTAGAGGGTCGTAGGCACTGAGATGTCAGATGGCCAAGAAGATTCTCCACCTGGCTGATGCAGGAGAGTCTTGGACCAACCTTTGTCCCTTCTGAAGTCCAAAGGGGTGAGCGTGTGTGTATAGCTGACTCCCTGCCACCATCTCCACTGACTACAATGGGAGCTTGGACAAGGAACTCTCATGCACATAGCTGTTTTCTGGACCCCAAAAGTTGGGCAAACAGAATCCTTTTCTGAGACTGTGGAGTGTTAGATGTGCTGGCATTAGGTGTCCTGCTGTACTCCTCCAGATTAGGTCCTGAAGCATGAGGAAATGGACTTGTGCTGTTCTTGCCCCTGTGCATGTGTTCTGTCTGCTTATGAGATGGGAGCAGGGTCTTGTAGAGTAGGACACGTCCACCTCTCTTAGATAACCATCCTCTAATGAGACCAAGTGCAATGTCTCAGTCTCTCTCCACGGCTAACAGAGAGACCATCAGTGACCATTTTGTGGACGTGAGTGGACGTTTGCCATAGGAGGCAGGGGTGACCTTTCAGTACCTTTCAGGAACCATCAGCCCTGGAGCCCTGTGACCATCTCGGGAATGCACAAGGGACAGAAAACGTCCCGTCTTCTGTTGGGTCCCTGCTCCTGAGCTGGGCCTGGCTCCTGGGACTGTGGGAGCCCATGGCAACCTGGCAGGCTCTGCAGAGAGACAGCTCTGCCCAGGAGCAGCTCCTCATAAAGGAGCACCAAGACTCAGGGCACTGCCCGCAGGCACCAGGCTGGGATGAGTCACTCATAAGTGAAAGGCAGTAGGGAATGGGAGGACAGCTGAGAGTCTCAGGGCAGGGAGAAATCTTCCCAACCCTTGACATGGTAAGTTTATGTCTGCAGGGCAACAGTGCTGTGGGTCCTGGAGGGAGCTTCTGAACTTGGCACCTTCAGATCAATAGGATGTGTCAGGGTGTCTCTCCCAGTCTCTCCTGTTTGAATTAGGAGGTTGCGTTAGAGCAGGGATTCCCAGCCACACGTTCAGAGGGACAGGGCATCACAACTGCCCTCTAACAGGGACGGTGCTGGGATGCACCCAGGTCTGTATGGGCTGTAATTCAGAGCCATGTCCCTGTGTCCCAGGGTGCTGTGTGCCGGGGCAGTGACTCTGCCCCCTGCAAGGGTCAGCACTCAGTCTGCCTGGGGAAATCCCCATGGTGCTGCAGGGAGATGCTCTGGGTGGGAGGAGAGACCCCCATCAGGGCAGGCTCATTTTCTGAAGGAGCCTTTCCAAGAGAACAGTCAAGGCAGTGTTAATGTTAAAGACAAGGAGCTTTCAGGAGTCTGTTTTCAGTTTCATCCTTTTTGTTAAGGGCCAGGGGTGTATGGAAAGGGGATGCCAGGTTGGGGCGGGAGACTGAGACTCCCAGTTCCTTAAATGGAGAGATCTGTGGGGAACCTCAGCAAGTCCTTACCCCTCTCTGACTGCAGACAGCACCAGCATCACCTTCTCTGGCCTCACCAGGGTCTGGCTGACCTTCTCCTCCCCACCTGCAAACACAGAGATGTCCCTGGGCTGCTGCAGAGCAGGGTGAGTGTCCAGAAGATGGGACAGTGTCTGTGACACTGACAGGGAGAAGACATGGGGCAGAGGAAGATCTGCCAGCAGGAAAAGCTCCAGCAGTGGAGATACAATCAGCAAATGGGAGGGAGCTATAAACATAATTGCTATGAGAGGTGGGATTTGGATCATCCCAGTCAGTCCCTGCAACGGAGACGTCTTCCTCTAAGCAAAGCCCCGTGTCTCCTCTCCCACCCCTCAAGGCCATGGGGTGCTGGCCACGAGCCCCCTCCTTGGTAGAAGAGGGGCTGCGTCTCTCCTGCAGCCTGGTCCTTTCCCAGTGCAGGACAAGGGGACTGAGAGGGACTGTCCTCAGATGTCACTGTCTGGGGGGTGGCGTGCACAGCTGGGGGAGGTGAAGGCTTTCCTCAGTGCTCCTCTGTCTGCTGCTCCTTACTTTCCCTTGCCAGAAGGTTCATACTGTTGCTCTTCCGTCCTTCACCTGTCTGTGCTGATCTGGTTTTGCTCTCTGTAGCTAAGGAGGAGAATTCAGCTGCAGTTCAGGCAGTAACTTCCCTCTCCCACTGCATTCCCTCAAACAACAGTGAAGACATTTAGGTGATGTGAGGATGGGGTCCGTCTTAGTGGAAATGAGATGCCCAGAAGGAGTCAGTTCAGCCCCTGCCTTCACTGCACTGTTCCTCTTCCTTGCTGGAGTGGGAACTGCTGTGACTGATTCAGGTCCAGACACCTCTGTTGAAGAGAGCAAACTGGAAGGGAGGTTAGATTAATCCCTCCTAGTGATCTTCCATCTCAAACAGAGCTGTCATGAGTGTGGTCTCTCTCCCTCTCCCTCTCTTTCTCTCTCTCTGTCTCAATAATAAGTGGAGAATATTCCCACTTCCCTTCACTCCACCAAATCCCCTTCACTCAGGTCACAGTACCCATCCCCAGGTGTCCCCTGCAAATGCATGAGTCAATTTGACACGTCCATTTATACCCCCCAGTAGAGCAGGACTGACTGCCCTGGAAGCAGGCAGAGAGGCAGAGCACACTCACCCAGCACAAACCAGAGGTCAAAAAAGGGAGCAGAACAAGGTAAAGGAAAGAACCCATGTGGGGGTACCATGAGGAGTGGAATGGATTTTATTCAGAGAAGCTTGTTCTAACTTTAACTTGTTGATGCTTTTTCCTCATTGGAGAGTGCACTGAACCGAGATTAAATGTCCAACAGCAGCTCCCTCAACGAGTTCCTCCTCCTGGGATTCGCAGACACGCGGGAGCTGCAGCTCTTGCACTTCTCGCTCTTCCTGGCCATCTACCTGGCTGCCCTCCTGGCCAACGGCCTCATCATCACAGCCGTAGCCTGCGACCACCGCCTCCACACCCCCATGTACTTCTTCTTCCTCAACCTCTCCCTCCTCGACGTTGGCTCCATCTCCACAACTGTTCCCAAAGCCACGGCCAATTCCCTGTGGAACACCAGGGCCATTTCCTATTTGGAATGTGCTGCCCAGATATTTTTCATGGTCTTCTTGTTTGGAGGAGAGTGTTCTCTCCTCACAGTCATGGCCTACGACCGCTATGTTGCCATCTGCAGACCGCTGCACTATGGGACCCTCCTGGGGATCAGGGCTTGTGTCAAAATGGCAGCAGTGGCCTGGGCCAGTGGTTTCCTCAATGCTCTCCTGCACACTGGGAACACATTTTCCCTACCCCTCTGCCACGGCAATGTGGTGGAGCAGTTCTTCTGTGAGATCCCCCAGATCCTCAGGCTCTCCTGCTCAGACTCTTCCCTTCTGTCTCCAGTGCTGTAACATTACAAATGGAGGGACAGTGGAGGGGAGGAGACTCAGGCAGCAGCCTGTGGGGACAGACCCTCTGCTTGACAATGTCACCCCCGCACTCCCACAGCAGGCATTTCCTCACTGCAGCCTTCTCATGGGAACTGCAGTTTTCTGGAGACACATCCCGGCAGAGCAGGACTTTCTCTTTTTAGAGTTGTCCTCTTCATTGCCATGCTGTGCTTCTATGCTCTGTTGTGTGGATATGTCCCAGGAGTTCTCATAACCTGGTGATGCTCTGTTGCGTTGCCATGTGAATGTGTCCTGGAAGCACAGGCAGGACCAGACAATGGGCACCCTTCTGTCAACCCTGGCCTCCAGACTAATATTTCCTATAACTAAAGGGCATCTCCTCTGTGATATGTCTGAAACCAGGCATTTATTCACAGGATGGGTTGCAATATGTCCAAGGTGGGGTGCAACCGCAAAAGGGCCTGATTTTCTGATTGTAAGATCTATGGGTTCCAGTGATGAGCTCAGAGTCCCCAGATGAATAGCGATTAGACTGGATTTATGGTTCATCTCTCAGTGACCAGTGGAAATAGGGAACGGTCTCTAAAGTGGGTACCTGGGGCTTTCCCAGAGGAGACCATGCTGATGATAGATGCTTCTGGAGGGGCCCCCAGGAGAGCTCAGGGGATTTCAAGGGAGTGCATATGCCTGGGGACAGGCAATGAGTGGAGCTTCACGAAATGAGGGACAATCGACAGTGGGGTAAGCAGAAGGTAGAGCACTAAATCCAGGTGTACGTATCACAGAATCACAGAATGGTTGAGGTTGGAAGAGACTTAGGGAGATAGAATCATAGAATCATAGAATCATAGAATCATAGAATGCTTAGGGTTGGAAGGGACCTCTAGAGATCATCTAGTCCAACCCCCCTGTATACGCAGGGACACCTAAAGCACGTGGGGCAGGACTGCATCCAAGCGGGTTTTGAAGATCTCCAGAGAAGGAGACTCCACAACCTCTCTGGGCAGCCTGTTCCAGTGCTCTGTCACCCTCACTGTTAAGAAATTTTTCCTCAAGTTCCTATGGAATTTTTGATGTTTCAGTTTCCGGCCATTTCCTCTAGTCCTATCAGTGGCCACCACTGAAAAGAGACCATCCCCGTCCTCTGCACTCCCTCCCTTGAGGTATTTATATACACTGATTAGATCCCCTCTCAGCCTTCTCTTCTCCAGGCTGAACAGGCCCAGCTCCCTCAGCCTCTCCTCATAGGGCAGATGTTCCAGGCCCCTGATCATCCTTGTAGCCCTGCGCTGGACTCTCTCCAGCAGCTCCACATCCCTCTTGTACTGTGGAGCCCATGGAGATGATCTAGTTCAACACTCCCGCACAAGGAGAGACACCTAGAACACATTGCACAGGGTCGTATCCAGGCAGGTTTTGAGTATCTCCAGAGGAGGAGACTCCACACCCTCTCTGGGCACCCTGTTCCAGGGCTCTGTCACCCTCACAGTAAAGAAGTTCTTCCTCACATGGCAGTGGAACTTCCTGTGTTTTAGTTTATATCCATTACCACTTGTCCTGTCATTGGCCACTACTGGAAAGAGTTTGGCCTCAACATCTTTACATTCTCCCCTCAGGTATTTGTACATGTTGATAAGATCCCTTCTCAATTTTCTCTTCTCCAGACTAAACAGGTCCAGCTCACTTAGTGTTTTCTCATACAAGACATGCTCCAGTCTCTTAATCCTCTTTGTTGCTCTATGCTTGGCCCTTTCTAGAAGTTCCACATCCCTTTTGAACCGGGGAGCCCAGAACTGCACACAGTACTCCAGACGCGACCCCACCAGAGGTGAGAAGAGGAGCAGGATCCCCTCCCTCGACCTGCTGGCAACACTGCTCCTAATGCAGGCCAGGATCCCATTGGCCTTCCTGGCCACAAAGGCACATTGTTGGCAACCGGTTAACTTGTTGTCAACCTGGACTCCCAAATCCCTCTCTGTGGAGCTGCTTTCCAGCAGGTCAGCCCCTTATCTGTACAGAGTTATTCCTGTCCAGGTGCAGGACCCTTCACTTGTCCTGGTTGAACCCTATGAGGTTCCTCTCTACCCAACTCTCCATCCTGTCCAAGTTCCTCTGAATGGCAGCACAGCCCTTTGGAGTGTTGACCTCTCCACCCAGTTTGGTATTGTCCACAAACTTGCTGAGAGTGCGCTCTGTGCCCTCATCCAAATCACTGATGAGTAAAGTTGAACAGCACTGGAAGCAGTACTGAGACCTGGGGGACACCACTAGCCACAGGCCTCCACTTAGACTCAGCTCCATTTATCACAACCTTCAGAGCTCTGCCATCCAGCCAGTTCCAGGAAGAATCATGGACTCCTTGCACAGAGGGCGATGGGGCCTCAGGAGATCTCTAGCCCAATCTCCTTGCTCACAGCCTGGTCAGCCCTGGTGTCACACCAGCTTGCTCTGTTTTCATGCACTCTGGTCTTGGAAACCTCTAAGGGAGGAGACTATACAACCTCTCTGGATAACCAATTCCAGTGTTTCATCACAGGGTAAGTGCTCCAGCTCCCCAACTCTAGTGAGGGTCCTTGGCCTAATTTGCTCCCAGTTATCAACATCTTTCTTGTTCCAGGAAACCACACTTGGATGCAGTGTTCTCCATGTGGTCTAATGAATGCTGATTAAAGGCATTCACCATTTCCCTTGACCTCCTGGCTGTGCTGCTGCTCATAGCACCATGATTCTTACGGCCTTCTCTGCTGCCAAGGAATGCTGCTGTCTCATGTTTTTCCTCTATCCCCCAGGATGCTCAGGTCTCTTCCAGAGAGCTGCTGCCCCAAGCTCTCTCAGCATCTCCTCACAGGAGAGATCCTCAAGTCCCTTGATCATTTTTGTAGTCCCACACTGGACTCTCTCCAGTAGTTCCATGTCCCTTTTGTAGTGGAGAGCCCAGAACTGGAAACAGGACTCCTCATGTGACCTCAGCAGGGCTAAGTAGAGGGCCAGGATCACCTCTCTCCGTTTGCTGGCAACACTTCCTAACACACCCCAGGCACCTCTCCATGAGCATTCTGAGATGAGGCAGAGTGACTTAGCAATAACACCCAACAGCTACTGCAGCACTCTTGAGTACATCCGAATCTCCAGAAAGTTGAACGAATTTTACTGCGTAGACCATCCTTGTGCTTGGCAGATGTTTTCCTTAAAGACCTGTTGGCTTTCCTGAACTTCCGGGCCTTTCAGAGCTGCCTTCTATGGAATCTCCCACCTGTCGCCTGGGGAGTCTCCTGAACAGGTCAGACCTGTTCCTCTAAAGTCCAGGGTCTGTGCTCCACTCCTGTCCTGCCTCCACTGGACCTGGATATCTGCTTTTCTTACAGTCGCTTAAGGAAAGGATGAAGTGAATATCCCAAGCCTGATGCTTTCCCAGATGTTTTTCTCTCCCCACTCGCCCACCCCCAAATAATAGCCAGGACCTGTGATCTACAGCCTTTCTCACGTTGCTTAAAAGCAGCTGTCATCCACCTCCTCACCCTGACTGCATGGTCTGTAGCTCCCATCATGATGTCACCCTTACTCTGATGCTCACCCACAAGCACATGCCCAAACTATTGCCCATCTAATGGAAGCTCTGCATGCATCTGAGCTGCCCCTCCACATAAAACAGCCTCCTCCTCCTTCCTGACAGTCTCCCCTGAAGAGCTTTTACCTCAGCAGCACAGACCTCCAGTTGTGTGAACGGTCCTAATGCATCTCAGTTATTCCAGTAATGTAGAGATCCTGTGATAGTTTATGCTGCGTATGCCAGGCTCCAGGCATTTGCATATATTTGGGCTGCAAAACATCAGGTGTGTCACAGCAAAGAGATTTCTCACAGTGAAACCTGTTACCAAGAGCCAAAGACACTGTGTGCAATGGCCCCACTTGACAGCAGACCATGCTGACGTGGAGAGCAGGTGGCAACGTAAATGGTGAGAGGAGGTTCCTACCGCGAGAGCAAAGCCTGCAGTGCCCAAGGCCAGGGAGAAACAGAGTGTGGCTGTGCAGGAATGGCAGGAGAGGTCTTTGTTGCCTGAGCTGATTTGTAGCACTTTGTAGCCTGTGATAGAGGTGAGCCAATCTCCAGACAGCACAAGGCATCACTGAAGGTGTTCTTGGGCTTGAGTCCGCTGTGATCCAGCCATCCTGGGGCCATCATTAGCCCCATCATATCATCCAGGGTGAAAAGAGGTTCTGTAGGAGCAAAGCGAGAAGCTGTTAACAAAGCAGAGACCAGAGCAGACACCTTGGTGTGACGTGCCTCTCCCATTTGTAGAGCATGCTCGGCTGCAGGAGGGATGGACTTGGCCCAAAGGCACTCGTGGGATCCAGTTGTTGGGCCCTGGGAGGGAACCCAAGATGCACTGGGGCACTTTTCCAGCTCCAGCTCCAAAGGGACATGGCTTCCCATAGATACCATGCTGTGTCTGCTAGAGGAGACATTTGGTTATGCCGGACAACACAGGCATCTGTCTTGGCCCAGCCAGCCTATTCCTGTGTCACTGAATGATATGTCTGCAGTGAATTATATTAACTTTTTGCACTGTAATGATCTGCCTGGGTCTCTGCTTTATACTGCATTGTCCTCACATAGTAGTGGAAGGCATCTGGGGCCATTTGGGATGGCAAAGGCCATTTCCCACCTCGTCTTGTCTTGAAGATCCCTGAGAATGTGGGTCTCGGATTTGCTCCAGTGGAGCAAACAGACATGGGCACATTTTTGAACCTCCTCTGCCTCTTCAACTGTCCCCAGCTGTTTGTGTGTCATCCCACCCTCCATCACCAGTGATTACAAGGGGAGCTTAGAGAAGGCGTTCCCGTGCAGATGTCAGTGCTGTGCACACTTAAGCATGGGGAAGAAGAATCCCACCTTCTGTGTGTTTGTGGAGTTCAAGGGAGGAATCTGAATCCCATCCCAGATCAGTGACTTCTGAACCAGCATGTGATGCCCAGATTGACTCATCTGAATCCATGAGCCCCCTTCTTGCCCCTGTCTCAGTGTCCTGCCTATTAGGGGCTTCCTAACTAGAGCCTTCCAGAGTGGGACATTTCTAACTTGCATAGATAGTCATCCTCTGACAAAATAGACTGCAAAAATCCTTTTTTCTCCACTCATTAGGAAAGGACAACAAGTGTGATTCTTTCAGTTTACTTCATGCACATTTCCCAGGAGGAAGGGAGACCAAGGACAGAGAAATTGATGAGTTCAGCTGGGCCTCTGCTCCTGAGCGGGGCCAGGCTCCTGGGACGGAGGCAGCTCGTGGCAGCCTGGCAGCACTGCCCAGAGACAGCCGAGTGCAGGAGCAGCTCCTGTGCCAAGAGCAGCAGGGCTGCGGGCACTGCCTGCTGCTGCGGACAGCAGAGGAGAGAAGGCAGCGAGAGGGGAACGGCAGAGTGGAGTGGGAACACAGAGGAGAACTGGTGGAGAAAGCGTCACATCCTTTGACACGGTGAGTCTCTGTCTGCAGGGCAATGCTACTGAGGTTCCTGGAGGGGTGTTCTGACCCCAATCCATGCCATTACAGATCGGGGTTTTAACGCTCATTCTCCTGCTCCCTCCTGTGCAGAGAACGGGGAGATGCTTTAGAGCAGCGTTCCTGCCACTCCAACACAGGGACAGGACATGCTGCTCTCTTCTCCCAGGGATGGCTGCAGGGTGTGAAGCTGGGGTGTGCACTGTGGTCTGCCCAGGGCTGTAATTCAGAGCAGCGTCCCTGTGCTCCATGGTGCTGTGAGCCCGGGGCAGTGACTCTGCCACCTGTGAGTGTCAGCACTCAGCCTGCCTGGGGAGCTCCCCATGGCGCTGTGGGGAGAAGCTCTGGGTTAGAAGAGAAACCCCCAGTAGGGTTGCTTGAGCCTCCCATCAAGAGGATGCTGTATTTTCTGCCTTGGGGACATACCAGAGGTGACTTTTCGTCAAGAACACCAAGGCAGGGAACCCCTGATAGACAGGGAGTTGTCATGACTCTGTCCTCTCACTTTTATTCTCTTTTAGCGTGGTGAAATACGCATGGATCTATCAGGTTTAGACAGGGGATGGAGGCTCAGGAACGGTGACACTGAGAGAAGCGCAGTAGTGGGAGGACCTTAGGAAATGCCTTCACCCACAGACAGAACCAGCATCCCCTTTCCAGCCTCAGCAAGGTTTGTCTCACCCGCAAACACGGAGGTGCCCTGGGCAGGATCCTGCCCCCATGAGGTGTCTGCTGGACAAAGCCTAGGGCCCAATGGGTGGGATGGGGTCTGTGAGCACAGACAGGGCAGACACACAGGGATGGAGGAACAGCTCCGATGGCTCCTTGGGCAGCAGAGTCATGGTCAGAGCGTGAGAGGAAACTGACACCTTCAGCACCTCCTCCCCTCCCCCCACCAGCACAACCCTCTGCTCTGCAAGCTGCAGCATCCAGACCATATTTCCTTGGCAGATGGGCATGAAGGAGACTCCTGAGAGCCCCCTTCCCCCAGGCCTGCCTGGCCCTGCCTCTCTTGGCACAAATCAGGGTGTTGCTCTGTGTTTGCCCTTGTCCATCTCTTGGACTCTCTGGGCAGGGGGTTTCTGCTGCAGTCCAGACACCGACGCTGTGGGTCCTGACATGCAGATGTGTCCTTGCGTGTGAGGTGCTCGAACCCCCTCTGCCCTGTGCTGCTTGAAGCCAGGTACTGCGAGGGTCTGGGAATGAACCAACTCTCTCTTCAGGACACCCCATCCTTAAAACATTAGACCTTTTCTCTGTATTTTTGTTGGTTGGGCTGCACGCTGCCCTCCAGAGGGCACAGCTCACCCACTACAGATGAGTCTTCTGGAGGGGCTCCATGGAGAAGCTCACTAGGTAGAGGCCACAGCACTGCTGCTGGGCAGGTGCATGGGAACAGCTGGAATAAGTCCAATGTGCTTCTGGCTTGAAGAGGAGGGCTGAGATCTCCCTCAGGGACTCTCAGATAGGGCACCGGGTTGGGCGATCGGCACTTTGAACCTGGATTCCTCTGCACTCCATCAAGTGATTTCTTTCTGTGGTAAAATGAGTGAAATTGTCCTCTAAATCAGAGATGTGAACACAGGGCAGCTGGGAAGAGCTGCCAACTCTTCTCACGCTGCATTAATGCTATAGTGAGTCCTTTTGCCCCTCTATAACCACAGCCATTTACTCAGAGTGCACTAGCAGTGCTGAGGATTTCTGTCTCCTTATGGCAAACTCACCCAGCACCAACCAGAGCTCAAGACACAGACCTCAAAGACCTGGGGCTTGACTGAAATGGAAATTCATAAAGTTTGTGAGGTAGAGGAGGGTTTATGAGAAAGATTTACACATGGAAATCTGTTCTAATTTCTCAACAACTCTTCTTCCTTAGACAGTCCTGCAGTGGCCTGAAGGAGCGAATGTCCAACAGCAGCTCTCCCAGTGACTTCCTGCTCCTGCCATTCACAGACATGTGGGAGCTGCAGCTCTTGCACTTCTCGCTCTTCCTGGCCATCTACCTGGCTGCCCTCCTGGCCAACGGCCTCATCATCACAGCCGTAGCCTGTGACCACCGCCTCCACACCCCCATGTACTTCTTCCTCCTCAACCTCCCCCTCCTCGACCTTGGATCCATCTCCACCACTCTCCCCAAATCAATGGCCAATTCCCTCTGGAACAGCAGGGGCATTTCCTACTTGGGATATGCTGCCCAGGTCTTTTTAATCTTTTTCTTACTTTCAGCAGAGTTTAATATCCTCACTGTGATGGCCTATGACCGCTACGTTGCCATCTGCAGACCCCTGCACTACGGGACCCTCCTGGACAGCAGAGCTTGTCTGGAAGTGGCAGCAGCTGCCTGGGCCAGTGTTTTACTCAATGCTCTCCTGCACACTGGGAACACATTTTCCCTACCCCTCTGCCAAGGCAATGAGGTGGAGCAGTTTTTCTGTGAGATCCCCCAGATCCTCAGGCTCTCCTGCTCAGACTCCTACCTCAGGGAAGTTGGGGTTAGTATGGTTAGTCTTTGTTTAGCCTTTGGGTGTTTCACTTTCATTGTGATGTCCTACGTGCAGACCTTTGCTGCCGTGCTGAGGATCCCTCTGAGCAGAGCCAGCACAAAGCCTTTTCCATGTGCCTCCCACACCTGGCCGTGGTCTCCCTGTTTGTCACTACTTCATTTTTGGCCTATCTGAAGCCCCCATCCCTCTCCTCACCAGTTCTGAATCTGGTGCTGGCTGTTCTGTACTCACTGGTGCCTCCAGCAGTGAACCCCCTCATCTACAGCATTAGGAACAAGGAGCTCAAGGCTGCAATGAGGAAAATGTTTCAGTGGGTTCAACGCTAGCACCAATAACCAACCATGAGCATCTACTCATCCCCAGAGTAACTGACATTAAGAATCTTTCTGTGCCCTTCCTTCCTTCCTTCCTTCCTTCCTTCCTTCCTTCCTTCCTTCCTTCCTTCCTTCCTTCCTTCCTTCCTTCCTTCCTTCCTTCCTTCCTTCCTTCCTTCCTTCCTTCCTTCCTTCCTTCCTTCCTTCCTTCCTTCCTTCCTTCCTTCCTCCCTCCCTCCCTCCCTCCCTCCCTCCCTTCCTTTCGTCCTTCCTTCATTCCTTCCTTCGTTCCTTCCGTCCTTCCTTCCGTCCTTCCCTCTCCTTTTCCCTTTCCTTCTTTCTTTTTCTTTCTTTCTTTTTCTTTCTTTCTTTCTTTCTTTCTTTCTTTCTTTCTTTCTTTCTTTCTTTCTTTCTTTCTTTCTTTCTTTCTTTCTTTCTTTCTTTCTTTCTTTCTTTCTTTCTTTCTTTCTTTCCTTCTTTCCTTCTTTCCTTCTTTCCTTCTTTCTTCTTTCTTTCTTTCTTTCTTTCTTTCTT
>NW_028290200.1:0-42606 GCF_059628265.1 Tinamus guttatus | reverse complement strand
CCCGCGCGGGGAGGGGGGAGAAAACGGAGGGGGGCGGTGCTGGCGCGCGCTCATTTGCATACGCGCGCTCATTGGCTGCGGCCGCTCCCGCCCCGCGCGGGGAGGGGGGAGAAACCGGAGGGGGGGCGGTGCTGGCGCGCGCTCATTTGCATACGCGCGCTGATTGGCTGCGGTTGCTCCTCGTCTCCCGCCCCGCGCGGGGAGGGGGGAGAAACCGGAGGGGGGGCGGTGCTGGCGCGCGCTCATTTGCATAGCGCGCGCTGATTGGCTCCGGCTGCTCCTCGTCTCCTGCCCCGCGCGGGAGGGGGGAGAAAACGGAGGCGGGCGGTGCTGGCGCGCGCTCATTTGCATACGCGCGCTGATTGGCTGCGCCGGAGGGGGGGGTCGTGCCATAGTGCCTTTATTGGTGCAGGCGCGCGCGCGCAAGCCCCGCCCGCACCCCGCGCAAGCCCCGCCCCCCCCCCGCCACCGTACAACATGGCGCCGCCCGCGCTGGCGCTGCGTCCGCCCGCGGTTACCGCCCCCCCGTGCAACGCGTCCCCCCGCGCCGTGAGTTCCGCGCGCTAAAGGGTCCCCCCCGCGGTAGTGTCCCCTCCGGAGCGGCGACAGCGGCGACAGCGGCGACAGGGACACAGGAGGCGCCGCATGGCCCGGGACACGCTGGGGCTGAAGGCCGCGTAGACCCAGGGGTTGGTGCAGCTGTTGAGGCTGGCCAGGAGCATCAGGATGGTGAAGGCCGGACCTGGTGGGGGGGGACAGCAGGAGGGGGTCACCCGTGGGGGGGGGATGTCCCCATGGTGTCCCCAAGGTGGCACCGTGTGGCCAGGCTGCCCACGTCGCCACAATGGCTCCCCATCGCCATACTGTCCTCATAATGCCCCAATGTTGTCCCCATGTCCCCATGGTGTCCCCATGCTGTCCCCATGGTCTCCCCATGATCTCCGCATGATGTCCCCATGATGTCTCCATCATCTCCCCATGATCTCCCCATGATCTCCCCATGTCCTTATGGTGTCCCCATGGTGTCCCCATGATCTCCCCATGTTCTCCTGATGTCCCCATGGTGTCTCCATGTCCTTATAGTGTCTCCATGATCTCCCCATCATCTCCCCATCATCTCCCCATGATTTCCCCATGTTCTCATGATGTCCCCATCATGTCCCCATCATGTCCCCATGGTGTCTCCATGGTGTCCCTATCATCTCCCCATCATCTCCCCATGGTTTTTCCATGTCCTTATGGTGTCTCCATGGTGTCCCCATCATCTCCCCAACATCTCCCCATGCTTTCTCCATGTCCTTATGGTGTCTCCATGGTGTCCCCATGGTGTCTCCATCATCTCCCCATGATCTCCCCATGGTTTCTCCATGTCCTTATGGTGTCTCCATGGTGTCCCCATGATCTCCTCATCATCTCCCAATGATCTCCCCATGGTTTCTCCATGTCCTTATGGTGTCTCCATGGTGTCCCCATCATCTCCCCATCATCTCCCCATGGTTTCTCCATGTCCTTATGGAGTCTCCATGGTGTCCCCATCATCTCCCCATCATCTCCCCATCATCTCCCCATGGTTTCCCCACGATCTCGTGATGTCCCCATGATGTCCCTCACCCTCGACGGGCGCCTCGGGGTCCCACACGGCCCACAGCTGCGCGCAGAAGAAGGGCGCCCACCCTCCCACGTAGTTGCCCAGCACGGCCAGGGCCATGCGGCGGCTCTTGGCGCGCGCGGGGCGCAGGGCGGCCGCGGGCCGCATGGCCGGGGCCAGCGCGGCCAGCAGGGCGGCCAGCAGCGCGGCGGGCGCCCCCAGCAGGGCCACCATGTCCCCATGGTGTCTCCATGGTGTCTCCATGATCTCCCCATGATCTCCCCATGTCCTTATGGTGTCTCCATGGTGTCTCCATCATCTCCCTATGATCTCCCCATCATCTCCCCATGTCCCCATGATGTCCCCATGGTGTCTGCATGATCTCCCCATCATCTCCCCATGATCTCCCCATGGTTTCTACATGTCCTTATGGTGTCTCCATGGTGTCCCCATCATCTCCCCATCATCTCCCCATCATCTCCCCATGGTTTCTCCATATCCTTATGGTGTCTCCATGGTGTCTCCATGATCTCCCCATCATCTCCCAATGATCTCCCCTTGGTTTCTCCATGTCCTTATGGTGTCTCCATGGTGTCCCCATCATCTCCCCATCATCTCCCCATGATCTCTCCATGGTTTCTCCACGTCCTTATGGTGTTTCCATGATCTCCCCCATCATCTCCCAATGATCTCCCCATGGTTTCTCCATGTCCCCATGGTGTCTCCATGGTGTCTCCATCATCTCCCCATGATCTGCCCATGGTTTCTCCATGTCCTTATGGTGTCTCCATCATCTCCCCATCATCTCCCCATGATCTCCCCATGGTTTCTCCATGTCCTTATGGTGTCCCCATGGTGTCTCCATCATCTCCCCATCATCTCCCCATGGTTTCTCCATGTCCTTATGGAGTCTCCATGATCTCCTGATCATCTCCCCATCATCTCCCCATCATCTCCCCATGATGTCCCCACGTTCTCATGGTGTCCCCACGTTGTCCCTCACCCTCGACGGGCGCCTCGGGGTCCCACACGGCCCACAGCTGCGCGCAGAAGAAGGGCGCCCACCCTCCCACGTAGTTGCCCAGCACGGCCAGGGCCATGCGGCGGCTCTTGGCGCGCGCGGGGCGCAGGGCGGCCGCGGGCCGCATGGCCGGGGCCAGCGCGGCCAGCAGGGCGGCCAGCAGCGCGGCGGGCGCCCCCAGCAGGGCCACCGTGTCCCCATGTCCATGTCCCCATGGTGTCTCCATGGTGTCTCCATGATCTCCCCATGATCTCCCCATGTCCTTATGGTGTCTCCATGGTGTCTCCATCATCTCCCCATGATCTCCTCATCATCTCCCCATGTCCCCATGATGTCCCCATGGTGTCTGCATGATCTCCCCATCATCTCCCCATCATCTCCCCATGGTTTCTCCATGTCCTTATGGTGTCTCCATGGTGTCTCCATGATCTCCCCATCATCTCCCAATGATCTCCCCATGGTTTCTCCTTGTCCTTATGGTGTCTCCATGGTGTCCCCATCATCTCCCAATCATCTCCCCATGGTTTCTCCATGTCCTTATGGTGTCTCCATGGTGTCCCCATGGTGTCCCCATCATCTCCCCATCATCTCCCCATGGTTTCCCCATGTCCTTATGGTGTCTCCATCATCTCCCCATCATCTCCCAATGATCTCCCCATGGTTTCTCCATGTCCTTATGGTGTCTCCATGGTGTCCCCATCATCTCCCCATCATCTCCCCATCATCTCCCCATGGTTTCTCCATGTCCTTATGGTGTCTCCATGGTGTCTCCATCATCTCCCCATCATCTCCCAATGATCTCCCCATGGTTTCTCCATGTCCTTATGGTGTCTCCATGGTGTCCCCATCATCTCCCCATCATCTCCCCATCATCTCCCCATGGTTTCTCCATGTCCTTATGGTGTCCCCATCATCTCCCAATGATCTCCCCATGGTTTCTCCGTGTCCTTATGGAGTCTCCATGATCTCCCCATCATCTCCCCATCGTCTCCCCATGGTTTCCCCATGTTCTTATGGTGTCTCCATGATCTCCCCATCATCTCCCCATGATCTCATGATGTCCCCATGATCCCCCCACGTTCTCATGATGTTCCCACGTTGTCCCTCACCCTCCACGGGCGCTTCGGGGTCCCACACGGCCCACAGCTGCGCGCAGAAGAAGGGCGCCCACCCTCCCACGTAGTTGCCCAGCACGGCCAGGGCCATGCGGCGACTCTTGGCGCGCGCGGGGCGCAGGGCGGCCGCGGGCCGCATGGCCGGGGCCAGCGCGGCCAGCAGGGCGGCCAGCAGCGCGGCGGGCGCCCCCAGCAGGGCCACCATGTCCCCATGTCCCCATGGTGTCTCCATGGCGTCTCCATGATCTCCCAATGATCTCCCCATGTCCTTATGGTGTCTCCATGGTGTCTCCATCATCTCCCCATGATCTCCCCATCATCTCCCCATGTCCCCATGCTGTCCCCATGGTGCCTCCATGATCTGCCCATCATCTCCCAATGATCTCCCCATGGTTTCTCCATGTCCTTATGGTGTCTCCATGGTGTCCCCATCATCTCCCCATCATCTCCCAATGATCTCCCCATGGTTTCTCCATGTCCTTATGGTGTCTCCATGGTGTCCCCATCATCTCCCCATCATCTCCCCATCATCTCCCCATGGTTTCCCCATGTTCTTATGGTGTCTCCATGATCTCCCCATCATCTCCCAATGATCTCCCCATGGTTTCTCCATGTCCTTATGGTGTCTCCATGGTGTCCCCATGGTGTCCCCATGATCTCCCCATCATCTCCCCATGATCTCCCCATGGTTTCTCCATGTCCTTATGGAGTCTCCATGGTGTCCCCATCATCTCCCCATCATCTCCCCATCATCTCCCCATGGTTTCTCCATGTCCTTATGGAGTCTCCATGATCTCCTGATCATCTCCCCATCATCTCCCCATGATGTCCCCACGTTCTCATGGTGTCCCCACGTTGTCCCTCACCCTCGACGGGCGCCTCGGGGTCCCACACGGCCCACAGCTGCGCGCAGAAGAAGGGCGCCCACCCTCCCACGTAGTTGCCCAGCACGGCCAGGGCCATGCGGCGGCTCTTGGCGCGCGCGGGGCGCAGGGCGGCCGCGGGCCGCATGGCCGGGGCCAGCGCGGCCAGCAGGGCGGCCAGCAGCGCGGCAGGCGCCCCCAGCAGGGCCACCATGTCCCCATGTCCCCATGTCCCCATGGTGTCTCCATGGTGTCTCCATGATCTCCCCATGATCTCCCCATGTCCTTATGGTGTCTCCATGGTGTCTCCATCATCTCCCTATGATCTCCCCATCATCTCCCCATGTCCCCATGATGTCCCCATGGTGTCTGCATGATCTCCCCATCATCTCCCCATGATCTCCCCATGGTTTCTCCATGTCCTTATGGTGTCTCCATGGTCTCCCCATCATCTCCCCATCATCTCCCCATGGTTTCTCCATGTCTTTATGGTGTCTCCATCATCTCCCCATCATCTCCCAATGATCTCCCCATGGTTTCTCCATGTCCTTATGGTGTCTCCATGGTGTCCCCATCATCTCCCCATGATCTCCCCATGCTTTCTCCATGTCCTTATGGTGTCTCCATGGTGTCCCCATGGTGTCTCCATCATCTCCCCATGATCTCCCCATGGTTTCTCCATGTCCTTATGGTGTCTCCATGGTGTCTCCATGGTGTCTCCATGATCTCCCCATCATCTCCCCATGATCTCCCCATGGTTTCTCCATGTCCTTATGGTGTCTCCATCATCTCCCCATCATCTCCCAATGATCTCCCCATGGTTTCTCCATGTCCTTATGGTGTCTCCATGGTGTCCCCATCATCTCCCCATGATCTCCCCATCATCTCCCCATGGTTTCTCCATGTCCTTATGGTGTCTCCATGATCTCCCCATCATCTCCCAATGATCTCCCCATGGTTTCTCCATGTGCTTATGGTGTCTCCATGGTGTCCCCATCATCTCCCCATCATCTCCCAATGATCTCCCCATGGTTTCTCCATGTCCTTATGGTGTCTCCATGGTGTCCCCATGGTGTCTCCATCATCTCCCCATCATCTCCCCATGGCTTCTCCATGTCCTTATGGTGTCTCCATGGTGTCCCCATGATCTCCCCATCATCTCCCCATGATCTCTCCATGTCCTTATGGTGTCTCCATCATCTCCCCATCATCTTCCCATCATCTCCCCATCATCTCCCCATCATCTCCCCATGGTTTCTCCATGTCGTTATGGTGTCTCCATCATCTCCCCATCATCTCCCAATGGTCTCCCCATGGTTTCTCCATGTGCTTATGGAGTCTCCATGGTGTCCCCATGATCTCCCCATCATCTCCCCATCATCTCCCCATGGTTTCTCCATGTCCTTATGGTGTCTCCATCATCTCCCCATCATCTCCCAATGATCTCCCCATGGTTTCTCCATGTCCTTATGGTGTCTCCATGGTGTCCCCATGGTGTCTCCATCATCTCCCCATCATCTCCCCATGGTTTCTCCATGTCCTTATGGTGTCTCCATGGTGTCCCCATCATCTCCCCATCATCTCCCCATCATCTCCCAATGATCTCCCCATGGTTTCTCCATGTCCTTATGGAGTCTCCATGATCTCCCCATGATCTCCCCATCATCTCCCCATCATCTCCCCATGTCCCCATCATCTCCCAATGATCTCCACGTTGTCCCTCACCCTCGACGGGCGCCTCGGGGTCCCACACGGCCCACAGCTGCGCGCAGAAGAAGGGCGCCCACCCTCCCACGTAGTTGCCCAGCACGGCCAGGGCCATGCGGCGGCTCTTGGCGCGCGCGGGGCGCAGGGCGGCCGCGGGCCGCATGGCCGGGGCCAGCGCGGCCAGCAGGGCGGCCAGCAGCGCGGCGGGCGCCCCCAGCAGGGCCACCGTGTCCCCATGTCCATGTCCCCATGGTGTCTCCATGGTGTCTCCATGATCTCCCCATGATCTCCCCATGTACTTATGGTGTCTCCATGGTGTCTCCATCATCTCCCCATCATCTCCCCATCATCTCCCCATGTCCCCATGATGTCCCCATGGTGTCTGCATGATCTCCCCATCATCTCCCCATGATCTCCCCATGGTTTCTCCATGTTCTTATGGTGTCTCCATGATCTCCCCATCATCTCCCAATGATCTCCCCATGGTTTCTCCATGTCCTTATGGTGTCTCCATGGTGTCTCCATCATCTCCCCATCATCTCCCCATCATCTCCCCATGGTTT
The DNA here is from genome assembly GCF_059628265.1 of Tinamus guttatus. Classification (NCBI taxonomy): domain Eukaryota; kingdom Metazoa; phylum Chordata; class Aves; order Tinamiformes; family Tinamidae; genus Tinamus; species Tinamus guttatus. The sequence continues at coordinate 35,749 of NW_028290200.1, read as the reverse complement.
CCCCATGTCCTTATGGTGTCTCCATGATCTCCCCATGATCTCCCCATCATCTCCCCATCATCCCCCCATCATCTCCCCATGCTTTCTCCATGTCCTTATAGTGTCTCCATGGTGTCTCCATCATCTCCCCATCATCTCCCAATGATCTCCCCATGGTTTCTCCATGTCCTTATGGAGTCTCCATGGTGTCCCCATTATCTCCCCATGATCTCCCCATCATCTCCCCATGGTTTCTCCATGTCCTTATGGTGTCTCCATGATCTCCCCATCATCTCCCAATGATCTCCCCATGGTTTCTCCATGTCCTTATGGTGTCTCCATGGTGTCCCCATCATCTCCCCATCATCTCCCCGTCATCTCCCCATGGTTTCTCCATGTCCTTATGGTGTCTCCATGGTGTCCCCATCATCTCCCCATCATCTCCCAATGATCTCCCCATGGTTTCTCCATGTCCTTATGGTGTCTCCATGGTGTCCCCATGGTGTCTCCATCATCTCCCCATGGTTTCTCCATGTCCGTATGGTGTCTCCATGATCTCCCCATCATCTCCCCATGATCTCATGATGTCCCAATGGTCTCCCCATGATGTCCCCATGGTGTCCCCTTGTCCCTCACCCTCGACGGGCGCCTCGGGGTCCCACACGGCCCACAGCTGCGCACAGAAGAAGGGCGCCCACCCTCCCACGTAGTTGCCCAGCACGGCCAGGGCCATGCGGCGGCTCTTGGCGCGCGCGGGGCGCAGGGCGGCCGCGGGCCGCATGGCCGGGGCCAGCGCGGCCAGCAGGGCGGCCAGCAGCGCGGCGGGCGCCCCCAGCAGGGCCACCGCGGCCCACGTGACGTAGGCGCGCGCGCCCCACGGCGCCGCGAACGCCGCCCGGCAGTCGCGCGCCCCGCGCCGCCCCACGGGGCGCTGCGCGAAGATGGCCGCCTGCGGCAGCGCCAGCAGCAGGGCCAGCGCCCACGCCGTGCGCAGGGGGCCCCAGCGGGGACAGCGGGGACGGGGGCAGCGGGGGGGGACGCGGGGACATGGGGGACATGGGGGGCTCGGGGAGCTTGAGGGACTTGGAGGACATGGGGGACATGGGGCATTTGGGGGACTTGGGGGACATGGGGCACTTGGGGGATATGGGGGACTTGGGGGACATGGGGGGCTCAGGGAGCTTGAGGGACTTGGAGGACATGGGGGACATGGGGGACTTGGGGGGTTCGGTGGGGTTGGGGGACTTGGAGGACATGGGGGACATGGGGCACTTGGGGGATATGGGGGACTTGGGGGACTTGGGGGACTTGAGAGAGCTTGAGGACATGGGGCACTTGGGGGACATGGGGGACATGGAGGACTTGGGGGACTTGGGGGACATATGGGGCTTGGGGGACTTGGGGGACATGGGAGACATGGAGGACTTGGGGGACATAGGGCGCTTGGGGGACATATGGGGCTTGGGGGACTTGAGAGACTTGGAGGACATGGGGGACATGGGGGACTTGGGGGACATGGGGGGCTCGGGGAGCTTGAGGGACTTGGGGGACATGGGGGACATGGGGGACTTGGAGGACATGGGGCACTTGAGGGACTTGGGGGACTTGGAGGACATGGGGGACATGGGGGACATATGGGTCTTGGGGGGCTTGAGAGACCTTGAGGACATGGGGCTCTTGGGGGACATGGGGGACATGGAGGACTTGGGGGACATATGGGGCTTGGGGGACATTGGGGACATATGGGGCTCGGGGGGCATGGAGGACATGGGGGACATGAAGGACTTGGGGGACATTGGGGACATATGGGGCTCAGGGGACTTGAGGGACTTGGAGGACTTGGGGGACATGGGGGACATGGGGGACATATGGGGCTTGGGGGACACTGGGGACTTGCAGGACATGGGGAGCTTTGGGGACATGGGGGACTTGGCCAGGCTGTGGCCAGCGGCCCCCATGGCCGGTCCCCAAGGTCCCCCTGGCCGCTGTCCTTGGTGTCCTCGGTGTCCTCGGTGTCCGCGTGTCCCCAGCGGGTGGCCCTGGTGTCCCCAGTGTCCCCGTGTCCCCAGGGGGTGGCCCCGCTGTCCCCTTGTCCCCCGGGGCGCTCGTCGCCGCCGTCCCCCTGTCCCCGATGGGGTCCCGGGGTCCCGTCCCCACCGTCCCCGCAGCCGCGGGCCCCGGGGTCCCCAATGTCCCCAATGTCCCCATTGTCCCTATGTCCTCCCCAGCAGCAAAGCCCCCTCCTCGCCCCATTGTCCCCATTGCCCCCATTGCCCCCATTGTCCCCGCTGTCCCCAACGTCCCCATCTCCCCGTGCACCTCCGCGCTGTCCCCAAGGCCACCCCCAGGGCCACCCCCATGACCGTCCCCGTGACCGTCCCTGTCCCTGTGACCGTCCCCTGCAGTGTCCCCATTGCCGTCCCTGTCCCTGTCCCCGTGACCGTCCCCAAGGCCACCACCCGCAGCATCCCCTTTGACCCCCCTGTGACCGTCCCTGTCCCTGTCCCCGTGCCCGTCCCCAGGGCCACCCACATTGTCCCCAAGGCCACTGGCAGCGTCCCCAGGGCCACCGGCAGTGTCCCCAGGGCCATCTCTGTGACCGTCCCTCTGACTGTCCCTGTCCCTGTGACCGTCCCCAGGGCCACCATCCGCAGCATCCCCATTGAGCCCCCTGTGACCGTCCCTTTCCCTGTCCCTGTGACCGTCCCCAGGGCCACCCGCAGCGTCCCCAAGGCCACCGGCAGCGTCCCCAGGGCCATCTCTGTGACCGTCCCTCTGACTGTCCCTGTCCCCCGCAGTGTCCCCAGGGCCACCACCTGCAGCATCTCCATGACCGTCCCTCTGACTGTCCCTGTCCCCCGCAGTGTCCCCAGGGCCACCACCCGCAGCATCCCCATTGCCGTCCCTGTCCCTGTGCCCGTCCCCAAGGCCACCACCTGCAGCATCCCCATTGCTGTCCCTCTGACTGTCCCTGTCCCCCGCAGCGTCCCCAAGGCCACCCGCAGTGCCACCCCCTGCAGCATCCCCATTGCCGTCCCTGTCCCTGTCCCTGTCCCCGTGCCCGTCCCCAGCACCACCCGCATTGTCCCCAGCGCCACCCGCACTGTCCCCAGCGCCCCCCGCGGCGTCCCCAGGGCCGGCACACGTCCCGGTGCCGCTCGTACGCCACGGCCACGGCGACGTACGCGGAGGCGAACATGGCGGCGCCCTGGACGTACGCGGTGCCGCGGCAGAGCGCGTCGGGACCCCGGAAGCGGCCGCCCGCGTCCCACAGCAGCTGCGGCAGCAGCGTCCCCAGCGCCACCGCCACGTCGGCCGCCGCCAGGTGACACAGGCCGCGGCGGAGGGGACGCGGCGGCCGCGGGGGACCGGCCGCCCCCGCCAGCGCCGCCAGCGCCAGCGCGTTGCCCCCCAGCGCCGCCGCCAGCGCCAGCGCCAGCACCGCCAGCTCGGCCGCCAGCAGCGCCGCGTCGCGGGGGGGCTCCGACGGCCACGGGGACGACGGGGACAACGGGGGCGTTGGGGACAATGGGGGCGTTGGGGACGTTGGGGACAATGGGGGCGTTGGGGGTGTTGGGGGCGTTGAGGTTGAGGAGGGCGGAGGCCACCAGGATGGGGACATCGATACCTGCAGAGACAAGGACATGGGGACATGGGGACATGGGGACATGCACATGGGGGTCATAGTGCAATAAGGGGACACATATGGGGACATGGGGACATGCACAAAAGTGTCATGGTGCAATAAGGGGACATGAGGGACATGCACAAAGGGGCCATGGTGCAATAGGGGGACATGCATTGGGGACATGGGGACATGGGGACAAAGGGGTCACATTGCAACATGGGGACATGGTGCAATAAGGGGACACCCATGGGGGACATGGGGACATGCACAAAGGGGTCATGGTGCAACATGGGGACACAAGGGACATGCACAAGGGACATGGGGACATGCACAAAGGGGTCATGGTGCAATGAGGGGACACGAATTGGGGACATGGGGACATGCACCAAGGGGTCACAGTGCAATAAGGGGACACATATAGGGGACATGGGGACATGCACAAGGGGGTCACATTGCAACATGGGGACATGGGGACATGCACAAGGGGGTCATGGTGCAATAAGGGGACACCTATAGGGGACATGGGGACATGCACAAAGGGGTCATGGTGCAATGAGGGGACACGCATAGGGCACACGGGGACACGGGGACATGCACAAGGGGGTCATGGTGCAATAGGGGGACACGCATTGGGGACATGGGGACACGGGGACATGCCCCACGGGCTCCCACTCCAATAGGGGACACCCCTGGGGACACCCCGGTGACAACCCCCCCCCGGCCACCCCCTGCGCCCCCCAGCAGCTGCGGCAGCAGCGTCCCCAGCGCCACCGCCACGTCGGCCGCCGCCAGGTGACACCGGCCGCGGCGGAGGGGACGCGGCGGCCGCGGGGGACCGGCCGCCCCCGCCAGCGCCGCCAGCGCCAGCGCGTTGCCCCCCAGCGCCGCCGCCAGCGCCAGCGCCAGCACCGCCAGCTCGGCCGCCAGCAGCGCCGCGTCGCGGGGGGGCTCCGACGGCCACGGGGGGGACGGGGACATTGGGGGCGTTGGGGACGATGGGGACATTGGGGACATTGGGGACACTGGGGACATTGAGGACATTGGCGACATTGGGGGTGTTGGGGATGTTGAAGGCATCAGGGACGTTGAGGTTGACAATGGTGGAGGCCACCAGGATGGGGACATCGATACCTGCAGAGACAAGGACATGGGGACATGGGGACATGGGGACATGCACAGAAGGGTCATGGTGCAATAGGGGGACATGCATAGGGGACATGGGGACATGGGGACATGCACAAAGGGGTCACATTGCAACATGGGGACATAAGGGACATGCACAAGGGACATGGGGACATGCACAAAGAAGTCACATTGCAACATGGGGACATGGTGCAATAAGGGGACACCCATGGGGGTCACAGTGACATGCACCAAGGGGTCACAGTGCAATAAGGGGACACATATAGGGGACATGGGGACATGCTCAAAAGGGGTCATGGTGCAATAGGGGGACATGCATGGGGACATGAGGACATGGGGACATGCACAAGGGGGACATGGTGCAATGGGGGGACACATATAGGGGACATGGGGACATGGTGCAATAAGGGGACACCTATAGGGGACATGGGGACATGCACAAGGGGGTCATGGTGCAATAGGGGGACACGCATAGGGCACATGGGGACATGGGGACATGCCCCACGGGCTCCCACTCCAATAGGGGACACCCCTGGGGACACCCCGGTGACAACCCCCCCCGGCCCCCCCCCGCGTCCCACAGCAGCTGCGGCAGCAGCGTCCCCAGCGCCACCGCCACGTCGGCCGCCGCCAGGTGACACCGGCCGCGGCGGAGGGGACGCGGCGGCCGCGGGGGACCGGCCGCCCCCGCCAGCGCCGCCAGCGCCAGCGCGTTGCCCCCCAGCAATGAGGGGACATGGGGACATGGGGACACCCCGGGGACACAGCCCGTGGCACAGGGGACACGCGTTGCCCCCCAGCGCCGCCGCCAGCGCCAGCGCCAGCACCGCCAGCTCGGCCGCCAGCAGCGCCGCGTCGCGGGGGGGCTCCGACGGCCACGGGGACGACGGGGACATTGGGGGTGATGGGGGCGTTGGGGGCGTTGGGGACATCCAGGGTGTTGAGGGCGTTGGGGACATTGGGGACAATGGGGGTGTTGGGGGCGTTGGAGGCATCAGGGACATTGGGGACATTGGGGACAATGGGGGCAATGGGGGCGTTGGGGACGTTGAGGTTGAGGAGGGCGGAGGCCACCAGGATGGGGATGTCGGTACCTGCGGGGACAAGGACATGGGGACAATTGGGGACATGCAAGAAGGGGTCATGGTGCAATGGGGGGACACGTATAGGGGACATGGGGACATGCACAAGGGTGTCCTGGTGCAACATGGGGACATGCACAAGGGACATGGGGACAATTGGGGACATGCACAAAGAAGTCACGTTGCAACATGGGGACACATGTGCAATGAAGGGACATTGGGGACATGCATGGGGGGACATGGGGACATGCACAAAAGTGTCATGGTGCAATAAGGGGACATGCATAGGGGACATGGGGACATGGGGACATGCACAAAGAAGTCACATTGCAACATGGGGACATGGTGCAATGGGGGACACTCATGGGGGACATGGGGACATGCACAAAAATGTCACGGTGCAATGGGGGGACATGCACAAGGGACGTGGGGACATGCACAAAAGGGTCATGGTGCAATGAGGGGACACGAATTGGGGACATGGGGACATGCACCAAGGGGTCACAGTGCAATAAGGGGACACATATAGGGGACATGGGGACATGCACAAGGGGGCCACATTGCAACATGGGGACATGGTGCAATAAGGGGACACCCATGGGGGACATGGGGACATGCACAAAGGGGTCATGGTGCAATAAGGGCACACGCATAGGGGACATGGGGACATAAGGGACATGCACAAGGGGGTCATGGTGCAATAAGGGCACACGCATAGGGGACACGGGGACATGGGGACATGCACAAGGGGGTCATGGTGCAATAGGGGGACACGCATAGGGCACACGGGGACATGGGGACACGGGGACATGCCCCACGGGCTCCCACTCCAATAGGGGACACCCCTGGGGACACCCCGGTGACAACCCCCCCCCGGCCCCCCCCGCGTCCCCCAGCAGCCGCGGCAGCAGCGTCCCCAGCGCCACCGCCACGTCGGCCGCCGCCAGGTGACACCGGCCGCGGCGGAGGGGACGCGGCGGCCGCGGGGGACCGGCCGCCCCCGCCAGCGCCGCCAGCGCCAGCGCGTTGCCCCCCAGCAATGAGGGGACATGGGGACATGGGGACACCCCGGGGACACAGCCCGTGGCACAGGGGACACGCGTTGCCCCCCAGCGCCGCCGCCAGCGCCAGCGCCAGCACCGCCAGCTCGGCCGCCAGCAGCGCCGCGTCGCGGGGGGGCTCCGACGGCCACGGGGGGGACGGGGACGACGGGGGCGATGGGGACAACGGGGACGTCCAGGGTGTTGAGGGTGTTGGGGACAATAGGGACGTGGGGGACATTGGGGATGTTGGAGGCGTTGGGGACGTTGAGGTTGAGGAGGGCGGAGGCCACCAGGATGGGGATGTCGGTACCTGCGGGGACAAGGACATGGGGACAATTGGGGACATGCAAGAAGGGGTCACATTGCAACATGGGGACATGGTGCAATGGGGGGACACCCGTGGGGGACATGGGGACATGCACAAAGGGGTCATGGTGCAATAAGGGGACATGCATGGGGACATGGGTGACATGGGGACATGCACAAAGGGGTCACATTGCAACATGGGGACATGGGGACATGCACAGAAGGGTCATGGTGCAATAAGGGGACACGAATTGGGGACATGGGGACATGCACAAAGGGGTCACATTGCAACATGGGGACATGGGGACATGCACAAGGGGGTCATGGTGCAATAGGGGGACACACATAGGGGACATGGGGACATGCACATGGGGGTCATAGTGCAATAAGGGGACACATATGGGGACATGGGGACATGCACAAAGGGGTCACATTGCAACATGGGGACACAAGGGACATGCACAAGGGACATGGGGACATGCACAAAAGTGTCATGGTGCAATAAGGGGACATGCATGGGGACACAGGGACATGGGGACATGCCCCAAGGGCTCCCACTCCAATAGGGGACACCCCTGGGGACACCCCGGTGACAGCCCCCCCCGGCCCCCCCCGCGCCCCCCAGCAGCCGCGGCAGCAGCGTCCCCAGCGCCACCGCCACGTCGGCCGCCGCCAGGTGACACAGGCCGCGGCGGAGGGGACGCGGCGGCCGCGGGGGACCGGCCGCCCCCGCCAGCGCCGCCAGCGCCAGCGCGTTGCCCCCCAGCAATGAGGGGACATGGGGACATGGGGACACCCCGGGGACACAGCCCGTGGCACAGGGGACACGCGTTGCCCCCCAGCGCCGCCGCCAGCGCCAGCGCCAGCACCGCCAGCTCGGCCGCCAGCAGCGCCGCGTCGCGGGGGGGCTCCGACGGCCACGGGGGCGACGGGGACAGCGGGGACAACGGGGACAACGGGGACGATGGGGACGTCCAGGGTGTTGAGGGCGTTGGAGGCATCAGGGACATTGGGGACATGGGGGGCGTTGGGGGCGTTGGGGACGTTGAGGTTGACGATGGTGGAGGCCACCAGGATGGGGACATCGATACCTGCAGAGACAAGGACATGGGGACAATTGGGGACATGCACAAAGGGGTCACATTGCAACATGGGGACATGGTGCAATAAGTGACACCTATAGGGGACATGGGGACATGCACAAAGGGGTCATATTGCAACATGGGGACACAAGGGACATGCACAAGGGACATGGGGACATGCACAAAGGGGTCATGGTGCAATAAGGGGACATGCATAGGGGACATGGGGACACCCCGGGGACACAGCCCGTGGCACAGGGGACACGCGTTGTCCCCCAGCACCAGCACCGCCAGCTCGGCCGCCAGCAGCGCCGCGTCGCGGGGGGGCTCCGACGGCCACGGGGACGACGGGGACAATGGGGACGATGGGGGTGTTGGGGACATTGGGGACAACGGGGACGTTGGGGACATTGGGGACAATGGGGACATTGAGGACAATGGGGATGTTGGAGGCATCGGGGACGTTGAGGTTGAGGAGGGCGGAGGCCACCAGGATGGGGATGTCGGTACCTGCGGGGACAAGGACATGGGGACAATTGGGGAGATGCAAGAAGGGGTCATGGTGCAATGAGGGGACACATATGGGGACATGGGGACATGAACAAGGGGGTCATGGTGCAATAAGGGGACATGTATGGGGGACATGGGGACATGGGGACATGCACAAAGGGGTCACATTGCAACATGGGGACATAAGGGACATGCACGAGGGACATGGGGACATGCACAAAGGGGTCATGGTGCAATAGGGGGACATGGTGCAATAAGGGGACATGCATAGGGGATGCGGGGACATGGGGACATGCACCAAGGGGTCACAGTGCAATAAGGGGACACATATAGGGGACATGGGGACATGCACAAGGGGGTCACATCGCAACATGGGGACATGGGGACGTGCTCAAAAGGGGTCATGGTGCAATAGGGGGACATGCATGGGGACATGGGGACACAGGGACATGCACAAGGGGGTCACATTGCAACATGGGGACACGGGGACATGCTCAAAAGGGGTCATGGTGCAATAAGGGGACATGGGGACACGGGGACATGCCCCAAGGGCCCCACTCCAATAGGGGACACCCCTGGGGACACCCCGGTGACAACCCCCCCCGCCCCCCCCGCGCCCCCCAGCAGCCGCGGCAGCAGCGTCCCCAGCGCCACCGCCACGTCGGCCGCCGCCAGGTGACACCGGCCGCGGCGGAGGGGACGCGGCGGCCGCGGGGGACCGGCCGCCCCCGCCAGCGCCGCCAGCGCCAGCGCGTTGCCCCCCAGCAATGAGGGGACATGGGGACATGGGGACACCCCGGGGACACAGCCCGTGGCACAGGGGACACGCGTTGCCCCCCAGCGCCGCCGCCAGCGCCAGCGCCAGCACCGCCAGCTCGGCCGCCAGCAGCGCCACGTCGCGGGGGGGCTCCGACGGCCACGGGGACGACGGGGACAACGGGGACGATGGGGGTGTTGGGGACATTGGGGACATTGGGGACAATGGGGACATTGGGGGCGTTGGGGATGTTGGGGACAATGGGGACATTGGGGGTGTTGGGGATGTTGGAGGCATCAGGGACGTTGAGGTTGAGGACGGTGGAGGCCACCAGGATGGGGACATCGATACCTGCAGAGACAAGGACATGGGGACAATTGGGGACATGCACAAAGAAGTCACATTGCAACATGGGGACACATGTGCAATGGGGGGACATTGGGGACATGCATAGGGGGACATGGGGACATGGGGACATGCACAAAGAAGTCACGTTGCAACATGGGGACACATGTGCAATGAGGGGACATTGGGGACATGCATGGGGGGACATGGGGACATGCACCAAGGGGTCATGGTGCAATGGGGGGACATGCATAGGGGACATGGGGACATGCACAAAAGTGTCATGGTGCAACATGGGGACACAAGGGACATGCACAAGGGGCATGGGGACATGCACAAGGAGGTCATGGTGCAATAAGGGGACATGTATGGGGGGACACGGGGACATGGGGACACCCCGGGGACACAGCCCGTGGCACAGGGGACACGCGTTGCCCCCCAGCGCCAGCACCGCCAGCTCGGCCGCCAGCAGCGCCACGTCGCGGGGGGGCTCCGACGGCCACGGGGGCGACGGGGACAGCGGGGACGATGGGGGCGTTGGGGACGTTGGGGACATTGGGGGCATTGGGGACGTCCAGGGTGTTGAGGGCGTTGGAGGCATCAGGGACATTGGGGACATTGGGGACGTTGGGGGCGTTGGGGACATTGAGGTTGACGATGGTGGAGGCCACCAGGATGGGGACATCGATACCTGCAGAGACAAGGACGTGGGGACATGGGGACATGGGGACATGGGGACATGCACAAAGGGGTCATGGTGCAATTAGGGGACATGCACAAGGGACATGGGTGACATGGGGACATGCACAAAGAAGTCACATTGCAACATGGGGACATGGTGCAATGGGGGGACACCCATGGGGGACATGGGGACATGCACAAAAGGGGTCATGGTGCAATAAGGGGACACATATGGGGACATGGGGACATGCACAAGGGGGTCATGGTGCAATAGGGGGACATGCATAGGGGACACGGGGACATGGGGACATGCACAAAGGGACCACATTGCAACATGGGGACATGGTGCAATAAGGGGACACCCATAGGGGACATGGGGACACCCCGGGGACACAGCCCGTGGCACAGGGGACACACGTTGCCCCCCAGCGCCAGCACCGCCAGCTCGGCCGCCAGCAGCGCCGCGTCGCGGGGGGGCTCCAACGGCCACGGGGACGACGGGGACAACGGGGACGATGGGGGCGTTGGGGACGTTGGGGACATTGGGGGCGTTGGGGACATTGGGGAAAATGGGGACAACGGGGACGATGGGGGCGTTGGGGACGTTGAGGTTGAGGAGGGCGGAGGCCACCAGGATGGGGATGTCGGTACCTGCGGGGACAAGGACATGGGGACAATTGGGGACATGCAAGAAGGGGTCACATTGCAACATGGGGACACATGTGCAATATGGGGACGTTGGGGACATGTATGGTGCAACATGGGGACATGCACAAAGAAGTCACGTTGCAACATGGGGACACATGTGCAATGGGGGGACATGGGGGACATGCATAGGGGGACATGGGGACATGCACGAAAGTGTCATGGTGCAATTAGGGGACACGCATAGGGGACATGGGGACATGCACAAAGGGGTCACATTGCAACATGGGGACATAAGGGACATGCACAAGGGGCATGGGGACATGCACAAGGGGGTCATGGTGCAATAAGGGGACACATATAGGGGACATGGGGACATGCTCAAAAGGGGTCATGGTGCAATAGGGGGACATGCATAGGGGACATGGGGACATGCACAAGGGGGTCATGGTGCAATAGGGGGACATGCATAGGGGACACGGGGACATGGGGACACGGGGACATGCCCCAAGGGCCCCACTCCAATAGGGGACACCCCTGGGGACACCCCGGTGACAACCCCCCCCCGCGCCCCCCAGCAGCTGCGGCAGCAGCGTCCCCAGCGCCACCGCCACGTCGGCCGCCGCCAGGTGACACAGGCCGCGGCGGAGGGGACGCGGCGGCCGCGGGGGACCGGCCGCCCCCGCCAGCGCCGCCAGCGCCAGCGCGTTGCCCCCCAGCAATGAGGGGACATGGGGACATGGGGACACCCCGGGGACACAGCCCGTGGCACAGGGGACACGCGTTGCCCCCCAGCGCCGCCGCCAGCGCCAGCGCCAGCACCGCCAGCTCGGCCGCCAGCAGCGCCGCGTCGCGGGGGGGCTCCGACGGCCACGGGGACGACGGGGACAGCGGGGGCGATGGGGGCGTTGGGGACAATGGGGACGTTGGGGACAATGGGGACGTTGGGGACAATGGGGACGTTGGGGGCGTTGGGGGTGTTGAGGTTGACGATGGTGGAGGCCACCAGGATGGGGACATCGATACCTGCGGGGACAAGGACATGGGGACAATTGGGGACATGCACAAAGGGGTCATGGTGCAATAAGGGGACACACATGGGGGACATGGGTGACATGGGGACATGCACAAAGAAGTCACGTTGCAACATGGGGACACATGTGCAATGAGGGGACATTGGGGACATGCATAGGGGGACATGGGGACATGCACAAAAATGTCACGGTGCAATGGGGGGACATGCATAGGGGACATGGGGACATGGGGACATGCACAAGGGGGCCACATTGCAACATGGGGACATGGTGCAATGAGGGGACACCCATGGGGGACATGGGGACATGCACAAAAGGGTCATGGTGCAATAGGGGGACACGCATAGGGGACATGGGGACATGCACCAAGGGGTCACAGTGCAATAAGGGGACACATATAGGGGACATGGGGACATGCACAAGGGGGCCACATTGCAACATGGGGACATGGTGCAATGAGGGGACACCCATGGGGGACATGGGGACATGCACAAAAGGGTCATGGTGCAATAGGGGGACACGCATAGGGGACATGGGGACATGCACCAAGGGGTCACAGTGCAATAAGGGGACACATATAGGGGACATGGGGACATGCACAAGGGGGCCACATTGCAACATGGGGACATGGTGCAATAAGGGGACACCCATGGGGGACATGGGGACATGCACAAAGGGGTCATGGTGCAATAAGGGGACACAGATAGGGGACACGGGGACATGGGGACATGCCCCACGGGCTCCCACTCCAATAGGGGACACCCCTGGGGACACCCCGGTGACAACCCCCCCCGGCCCCCCCCCCGCGTCCCACAGCAGCCGCGGCAGCAGCGTCCCCAGCGCCACCGCCACGTCGGCCGCCGCCAGGTGACACCGGCCGCGGCGGAGGGGACGCGGCGGCCGCGGGGGACCGGCCGCCCCCGCCAGCGCCGCCAGCGCCAGCGCGTTGCCCCCCAGCAATGAGGGGACATGGGGACATGGGGACTCCCCGGGGACACAGCCCGTGGCACAGGGGACACGCGTTGCCCCCCAGCGCCAGCACCGCCAGCTCGGCCGCCAGCAGCGCCGCGTCGCGGGGGGGCTCCGACGGCCACGGGGGGGACGGGGACATTGGGGGCGTTGGGGACAATGGGGGTGTTGGGGGTGTTGGGGACGTCCAGGGTGTTGAGGGTGTTGGAGGCATCAGGGACATTGGGGACATTGAGGACATTGGGGACAATGGGGGCATTGGGGGCGTTGGGGACGTTGAGGTTGACGATGGTGGAGGCCACCAGGATGGGGACATCGATACCTGCAGAGACAAGGACGTGGGGACAATTGGGGACATGCACAAAAGTGTCATGGTGCAATGGGGGGACATGCACAAGGGACATGGGGACAATTGGGGACATGCACAAAGGGGTCACATTGCAACATGGGGACATGGTGCAATGGGGGGACACCCATGGGGGACATGGGGACATGCACAAAGAAGTCACGTTGCAACATGGGGACACATGTGCAATGGGGGGACATGGGGGACATGCATAGGGGGACATGGGGACATGCACAAAGGGGTCATGGTGCAATAAGGGGACACATATGGGGACATGGGGACATGCACAAAAGGGGTCATGGTGCAATAAGGGGACACGGATGGGGGACATGGGGACATGCACAAGGGGTCACAGTGCAACGAGCGGACACCCTATGGGGACAGAGCCGCAACACGGGGACATGGGGGACACGGACGGGGACAGGGGAGCAGTTGGGGACACCCCCCCTCCCGGTACCTCCACACTCATCGTCCCGGTGTCCCCAGGGGGTGACAGAGGCTCCCGGACGCCTGGGCCCCTCCGCGCGGGTGGCAGCGACGGCAGCGAAATGGGGACAACGGAGGGGGGAGGTGACACCCCCCCCCACGGCCACCCCCCGCGGAGGGGCCCAGGCGTCCGGCCCCCCGCGGCGCCGCTGACGTCACCGCCCCGGAGGGGACGATGGTATCGGTGACACCGGGGGGGGGACAGGGCCACCCCCGTCACCTTCCTCATTCCCCGTAAGGAGGGCAAAGGGCCCAGGCGTCCGGGCGGGGGGGGGGGGACCCGTAAAGAACCAGGCGGGTGACACGAGTGGGGACAAAGCGGTTGTTGTGCAGAGAGGGGCCCCGGCGTGCGGGGAGAGCGGAGAGGGGACCCTGGTGACAGGGGGCCCAGGCGTCCGGGGCAGGTTTCGCACACGGGGACAGGAGGGGCCCAGGCGTCCGGGGGCGGTTTTGGCACACAGGGATGGGACGAGCGTGGGGGGCCCAGGCGTCCGAGAGGGGCCCGGGCGTCCGGGTGGGTTTTGGCACACAGGGATGGGACAAGCACAGGGGGCCCAGGCGTCCGGGTGGGTTTCACACACAGGGCCCAGGCGTCCGAGAGGGGCCCAGGCGTCCGGGCAGGTTTTGCACACAGGGATGGGGCGTCCGGGCAGGTCTCACACGCGGGGCCCAGGCGTCCGGGGCCGGTTTCGCACACAGGGACGGGGGGCCCAGGCGTCCGAGAGGGGCCCAGGCGTCCGGGTGGGTTTTAGCACACAGGGACAGGATGAGCGTGGGGGGCCCAGGCGTCCGGGAGGGGCCCGGGTGTCCGGGAGGGTTTCAGCACACGGGGACAGGGGGCCCAGGCGTCCGGGCAGGTTTCACACACGGAGCCCAGGCGTCCGGGTGGTTTTGGCACACGGGGCCCAGGCGTCCGGGGGATTTCGCACACGGGGACAGGGGGCCCAGGCGTCCGGGCAGGTTTCACACACGGGGCCCAGGCGTCCGGGAGGGGCCCAGGCGTCCGGGCGGGTTTCACACACGGGGCCCAGGCGTCCGGGGGGATTTCGCACACGGGGACGGGGGGCCCAGGCGTCCGGCTCAGGCCATGGCCGTGACGCAGCCCCGTCCGTCTCCCCACCCCAGCTCCCGCTCGGCCGCGCTCAGCAGCTCCAGGTGAAGGGGCCTCCGGCAGGACGAGCAGCTCCGGGCCGGGGCCGGCGCCCGCGGGAGCCCCAGGGAGCCCCAGACCTCGGAGAGCCGGTCTGGGGGGGGGGGGGGGGGGGTCAGTGTGGGGCTGCCCCACATGGCCCCATGTCCCCAATGTCCCCATGTCCCCAGTGTCCCCAATGTCCCCAATGTCCCCCCATGTCCCCCCGTGTCCCTCCATGTCCCCATTGTCCCCCCACGTCCCCATTGTCCCCCCACGTCCCCAATGTCCCCAGTGTCCCCCCGTGTCCCCCCGTGTCCCTCCACATCCCCAATGTCCCCCCACGTTCCCCAATGGCCCCTTATATCCCCAATGTCCCCAATGACCCCCATGTCCCCCCAATGTCCCCCCATGTTCCCCAGTGTCCCCCATATCCCCCATGTCCCCAATGTCCCCCCACATCCCTCCATGTCCCCAATGGTCCCCAATGTCCCCTCATGTCCCTCCATGTCCCCAATGTTTCCCATGTCCCCAACCTCCCCATTGTCCCCAATGTCCCCATTGCCCCCATTCCCCCCATTGCCCCTAATGTCTCCCCATGTCCCCATCATCCCCATGTTCCTATTGTCCCCATTGTCCCCAATGTCCCCATGTCCCCATCACCCCATTCCCCCCATTGTCCCCATGTCCCCCATGTCCCTATTGTCCCCATTATCCCCATTGTTCCCATTCTCCCCATTCCCCCCATTGTTCCCATTGTCCCCATTCCCCCCATTGTCCCCATTCCCCCCAATGTCCCCATGTCCCCAACATCCCCATGTCCCCCCATGTCCCCATTGTCCCCATTGTCCCCATTCCCCCCATGTCCCCCCATTGTCCCCCCATGTCCCCCCATGTCCCCCCATGCCGACCCGCCATGTTCTCCATCATGGCCGCGCTGTGATTGGGCGTCGCCGCCATCCGCAGCAGCTCGTGGCCCCGCGGCACCGTGGGGGGGTTGATGGCCTGGACGAAGAGGCCGTGACGGGCGAGGAGGGTCCGGCTGAGCCGGGCGGCCAGCGCCGCGTCCCCCACCTGGGGGAGATGTGGGGCAGCCGTGGGGCAGCCGTGGGGCTGGGACCCACAGCCGCTATGGGGCTGGGACCCACAACTGCTATGGGGCTGGGACCCACAACCGCTGTGGGGATCAGTGGGGCAGCCATGGGGCAGCCGTGGGGCTGGGACCCACAACCGCTATGGGGATCAGTGGGGCTGGGACCCACAACCCCCATGGGGATCAGTGGGGCTGGGACCCACAGCCGCTATGGGGCACCCCGACCCCCATGGGGATCAGTGGGGCTGGGACCCACAGCCGCTATGGGGCTGGGACCCACAACCCCCATGGGGATCAGTGGGGCGGGGACCCACAACCGCTATGGGGCTCAGTGGGGCTGGGACCAGGACCCACAACCACTATGGGGCCCAGGCGTCCGGGAACCCCCGCTATGGGTCCTGGTGTTCGGGACTCGCTATGGGGCCCAGGTGTCCGGGGACCCAGGCATCCGGGACCTCTCTATGGGGCCCAGGTGTCTGGGATCTCCCTATGGGTCCTGGTGTCCGGGGGGTCCCTATGGGGCCCAGGCCGTGTCGGGCCAGGAGGGTCCGGCTGAGCCGGGCGGCCAGCGCCGCGTCCCCCACCTGGGGGAGATGTGGGGCAGCCGTGGGGCCGGGACCCACAACCGCTATGGGGCACCCCGACCCCCAAAGGGGCCCAGGCGTCCGGGACCCACAACCGCTATGGGGCTGGGACCCACAACTCCCATGGGGCCCAGGCATCCAGGGCTCCCTATGGGTCCTGGTGTCCGGGACCTCCCTATGGGGCCCAGGCATCCGGGAACCCCCTCTATGGGCCCAGGCGTCCGGGGGTCCCTATGGGGCCCAGGCCGTGTCGGGCCAGGAGGGTCCGGCTGAGCCGGGCGGCCAGCGCCGCGTCCCCCACCTGGGGGGAGACGTGGGGCAGCCGTGGGGCAGCCGTGGGGCTGGGACCCACAGCCGCTATGGGGCTGGGACCCACAGCCACTATGGGGATCAGTGGGGCTGGCACCAGGACCCACAACCGCTATGGGGCCCAGGCGTCTGGGGGTCCCTACGGGGCCCAGGCGTCCGGGGACCCAGGTGTCCGGGACCTCCCTATGGGGCCCAGGCGTCCGGGACCCCCTATGGGACCCCCAACCTCCCAAATGGGCCCAGGCGTCCGGGACACCCCCAATAGGCCCCCCAAATCCCCCTATGGGGCCCAGGCGTCCGGGACCCCCTATGGGCCCCCCAACCTCCCCAATGGGTCCTGGTGTCCGGGAACCCCACAAGGGGCCCCGGCATCTGGGACCCCCTATGGACCCCCCAACCCCCCCAATGGGCCCAGGCGTCCGGGACCCCCAACCTCCCAAATGGGCCCAGGCGTCCAGGATCCCCCCATGGGGCCCCCAAATTCCCCTATGGGGCCCAGGCGTCCGGGACCCCCATGGGCCCCCCAACCTCCCCTATGGGCTCCCCAACCTCCCTATGGGCCCAGGCGTCCAGGAACCCCACAAAGGGCCCAGGCGTCCGGGACCCCCAACCTCCCAAATGGGCCCAGGCATCTGGGACCTCCCCAGTCCCCAAAGGGGCCCAGGCGTCCGGGACCTCCCTACGGGTCCTGGTGTCCAGGACTCCCTATGGGGCCCAGGCGTCCGGGACCCCCGACCCCCTCAATGGGCCCCGGCGTCCGGGACCCCCAATCCCCCTATGGGCTCCCCAACCTCCCCTATGGGGCCCAGGCGTCCGGGACCCCCAACCTCCCAAATGGGCCCAGGCGTCCGGGACCCCCTATGGGCCCCCCAACCTCCCTATGGGCCCAGGCGTCCGGGACCCCCAACCCCCCCAAAGGGCCCTGGTGTCCGGGACTCCCTATGGGGCCCAGGCGTCCGGGACCCCCAACCCCCCCATTGGCCCCGGCGCCCGGACCCACCGGCAGCGGCACCAAGTGGCTCTCGCAGGGCAGCACCGGGAGCCCCCGGTCGCGGAGCAGCCCCCGCAGGTGGCGGCAGTTCCGGAGCGTCGCCCTCCGCAGCGTCGCCCCCTCCGGCGCCGCCAGGACGCGCAGGGCGGCCAAGGCCCCCGCGGCCACGGGGGGCGGCAGCGCCGTGGTGAAGATGAAGCCGGGGCCCAGGGAGCGGACGGTGTCGACCAGGACGGCGGGGCCGGCGATGTAGCCGCCCACGGCGCCCAGCGCCTTCCCTGGGGACCCAGAGAGACCCATAGAGACCCACAGCGACCCATAGAGACCCACTGTGCCCCATAGCGCCCCATAGTGACCCATAGTGCCCCAGAGCGGAGACCCCTAGAGACCCATAGAGACCCCTATGGTGTCGACCAGCACGGCGGGGCCGGCGATGTAGCCGCCCACGGCGCCCAGCGCCTTCCCTGGGGACAGAGACCCATAGAGAGCCGTAGAGACCCACTGTGACCCATAGAGACCCATAGAGATGCATAGAGACACATAGCGCCCCATAGAGCCCCATGGAGCGGACGGCGTCAACCAGGACGGCGGGGCCGCGATGTAGCCGCCCACGGCGCCCAGCGCCTTCCCTGGGGACAGTGTGGGTCTATGGGGCTGTGCCCCATAGCGGAGACCCATAGAGACCCATAGAGACCCCTATGGTGTCGACCAGGACGGCGGGGCCGGCGATGTAGCCGCCCACGGCGCCCAGCGCCTTCCCTGGGGACAGAAACCCATAGCGCCCCATAGCGCCCCATAGCGACCCCATAGCAGAGACCCATAGAGACCCACTGCGACCCATAGAGACCCATAGAGACCCATAGAGACCCATAGAGACCCCTATGGTGTCGACCAGGACGGCGGGGCCGGCGATGTAGCCGCCCACGGCGCCCAGCGCCTTCCCTAGAGACCCAGAGAGACCCATAGAGACCCATAGAGACCCATAGAGACCCATAGGGAGCCATAGAGACCCATAGAGACCCCTATGGTGTCGAGCAGGACGGCGGGGCCCGCGATGTAGCCGCCCACGGCGCCCAGCGCCTTCCCTGGGGACAGTGTGGGTCTATGGGGCTGTGCCCCATAGCGCCCCATAGAGACCCATAGCGGAGAGCCATAGGGAGTCATAGAGACCCATAGAGACCCATAGAGACCCATAGAGACCCATAGAGACCCCTATGGCATCGAGCAGGACGGCGGGGCCCGCGATGTAGCCGCCCACGGCGCCCAGCGCCTTCCCTAGAGACCCATAGAGACCCATAGCGACCCACTGCGCCCCATAGCGGAGACCCATAGAGACCCACTGCGACCCATAGAGACCCATAGGGAGCCATAGAGACCCATAGCGCTCCATAGCGACTCATAGGGAGCCATAGAGACCCACTGCGACCCATAGAGACCCATAGAGACCCATAGAGACCCATAGCGACCCATAGCAGAGACCCATAGAGACCCATAGAGACCCATAGGGAGCCATAGAGACCCATAGAGACCCATAGAGACCCATAGAGACCCATAGCGCCCCATAGTGGAGACCCATAGAGACCCATAGAGACCCCTATGGTGTCGACCAGGACGGCGGGGCCGGCGATGTAGCCGCCCACGGCGCCCAGCGCCTTCCCTGGGGACAGGGGGTGTCTGTGGGGCTGAGCCCCATAGCAACCCATAGAGACCCACTGTGCCCCATAGCGACCCATAGCGGAGACCCATAGCGAGCCATAGAGACCCATAGGGACCCATAGAGACCCACTGTGCCCCATAGCGACCCATAGCGGAGACCCATAGCGACCCATAGTGACCCATAGAGACCCATAGCGCCCCATAGCGGAGACCCATAGGGAGTCATAGAGACCCATAGAGACCCCTATGGCGTCGACCAGGACGGCGGGGCCGGCGATGTAGCCGCCCACGGCGCCCAGCGCCTTCCCTGGGGACAGGGGGTGTCTATGGGGCTGTGCCCCATAGCGACCCATAGCAGAGACCCATAGAGACCCATAGCGCCCCATAGCGGAGCCCCATAGAGACCCATAGGGAGCCATAGAGACCCACTGCGACCCCTAGAGACCCATAGGGAGCCATAGGGAGCCATAGAGACCCAAAGACCCACTGCGCCCCATAGCTGCCCCATAGCGCCCCATAGCGCCCCATAGCCACCCCATAGCGCCCCATAGTGGAGACCCATAGGGAGCCATAGAGACCCAAAGACCCACTGCGCCCCATAGCGCCCCATAGCGCCCCATAGCGCCCCATAGCGCTCACCCAGGGTCCCCGCCACCACGTCCACGCTGCCCTCCAGGCCGTCGCGCTGGGCGATGCCGCCCCCGCGCGCCCCATAGAGCCCCACGGCGCCCCATAGCGCCCCATAGCGGAGCCCCATAGAGACCCATAGGGAGCCATAGAGACCCACTGCGACCCCTAGAGACCCATAGGGAGCCATAGGGAGCCATGGAGACCCATAGGGAGCTATAGAGACCCAAAGACCCACTGCGCCCCATAGCGCCCCATAGCGCCCCATAGTGCCCCATAGCGGAGACCCATAGAGACCCACTGCGACCCCTAGAGACCCATAGGGAGCCATAGAGACCCAAAGACCCACTGCGCCCCATAGCGCCCCATAGCGCCCCATAGCGCCCCATAGCGGAGACCCATAGAGACCCACTGCGACCCCTAGAGACCCATAGAGACCCATAGGGAGCCATAGAGACCCAAAGACCCATAGCGCCCCATAGCGCCCCATAGCTGCCCCATAGCTGCCCCATAGCGCCCCATAGCGGAGACCCATAGAGACCCATAGGGAGCCATAGAGACCCATAGGGAGCCATAGAGACGCAAAGACCCACTGCGCCCCATAGTGGAGACCCATAGAGACCCATAGAGACCCATAGACCCATAGCTGCCCCATAGCTGCCCCATAGCCGCCCCATACCTGCCCCACAGTGCCCCATAGCGCCCCATAGCGCTCACCCAGGGTCCCCGCCACCACGTCCACGCTGCCCTCCAGGCCGTCGCGCTGGGCGATGCCGCCCCCGCGCGCCCCATAGATCCCGACCGCGTGCACCTCGTCCACGTAGGTCAGCGCCCCGTGGTCGTGGGCCACGGCGCAGAGCGCCCGCAGCGGCGCCACCGACCCTGCGGGACATATAGGGACGTATGGGGACCTATGGGGACGTATAGGGACCTAGAGGGACCTATGGGGACGTATGGGGACATATAGGGACGTATGGGGACATATAGGGACGTATAGGGACCTATAGGGGTGTATAGGGACGTATGGAGACAGATGGTGACATATAGGGACATATAGGGACGTATAGGGACGTATAGGGACCTATAGGGGTGTATAGGGACGTATGGAGACAGATGGGGACATATAGGGATGTATAGGGACCTATAGGGGTGTATGGGGACGTATGGGGACGTATAGGGGTGTATAGGGATGTATAGGGGCGTATGGAGACAGATGGGGACATATAGGGACGTATAGGGATGTATAGGGACCTATAGGGACGTATGGGGACGTATAGAGACGTATAGGGACGTATAGGGATGTATAGGGACCTATAGGGACCTATAGGGGTGTATAGGGACGTATGGAGACAGATGGGGACATATAGGGACCTATAGGGATGTATAGGGACGTATGGAGACAGATGGGGACATATAGGGATGTATAGGGACCTATAGGGACGTATGGGGACGTATAGAGACGTATAGGGACATATAGGGATGTATAGTGGCGTATGGAGACAGATGGGGACATATAGGGACGTATAGGGACATATAGGGACGGATAGGGACCTATAGGGACCTATAGGCATGTATAGGGATGCATGGGGACGTATAGGGATGTATAGGGACGTATGGGGACATATAGGAACATATAAGGATGTATAGAGACATATGGGGACATATAGGAACATATGGGGACAGATGAGGACATATAGGGATGTATGGGGATGTATAGGCACATATAGGGATATACGGGGACGTATAGGGACATATGGGGACATATAGGAACATATGGGGACAGATGAGGATATATAGGGATGTATGGGGATGTATAGGCACGTATAGGGATGTATGGGGACGGATGGGGACGTATAGGGGCGTATAGGGACATATGGGGACATATAGGGACATATAGGGACATACGGGGGTATATAGGGATGTGTAGGGACATATAAGGACGTCCGGGGATGTATAGGGACCTATTGGGCTCCCGGGGGGGTTTTGGGGGTCCCTGGGGCCGTTTTTGGGGCTCCCCAGAGGGTATTTTAGGGTCCCCAAGCCCATTTTTGGGCTCCCCGAGGCCGTTTTTGGGGCTCCCCAGGCCATTTTTGGCCTCCCCAGGGGGTATTTTAGGGTCCCTGGTTCCATTTTTGGGCCTCCCTGGTTCCATTTTTGGGCCTCTCCAGGCCATTTTTGGGCCTCCCCTAGGGGTATTTTTGCCCCCCGGTTCCATTTTTGCCCTCCCTGGCCCCGTTTCTGGCCCCGTTTGGCCCCGTTTTTGCCCCCTCACCGTCCATGGAGTGCACGGACTCGAAGGCCACGATCCGCGGCCGCCCTGGGGGGTATTTCAGGATCCCTGGGTCCATTTTTGGCCTCCTGAGGCTGTTTTTGGCCTCCCAGGTCCGTTTTTGGCCTCCCCAGGGGGTATTTTAGGGTCCCTGGGGCCATTTTTGGGCCTCCCCTAGGGGTATTTTTGGCCTCCGGGTTCCGTTTTTGGCCTCCCCACGGCCCTTTTTGGCCTCCCCAGGGCTATTTTTGGGCCTCCTAAGGCCGTTTTTGACCTCCTAAGGCCGTTTTTGGCCTCCCCGAAGCCATTTTTGGCCTCCCTGGGTCCATTTTCGGCCTCCTGAGGCTGTTTTTGGCCTCCCAGGTCCGTTTTGGGGCTCCCCAGGGGGTATTTTAGGGTCCCCGAGGCCATTTTTGCCCTCGCCGGGTCCATTTTTGGCCTCCCAGGTCCGTTTTTGGCCTCCCCAGGGGGTATTTTAGGGTCCCTGGGGCCATTTTTGGGCCTCCCTGGTTCCATTTTTGGGCCTCCCAATGTCATTTTTGGCCTCCCTGGTTCCCTTTTTGGCCTCCCCAGGGGGTATTTTTGGCCCCCGATTCCATTTTCGGCCTCCCCAAAGCCGTTTTTGGCCCCCCCGGCCCCATTTTTGGCCCCGTTTCACCCCTCACCGTCCATGGAGTGCACGGACTCGAAGGCCACGATCCGCGGCCGCCCCGGGGGGTATTTTAGGGTCCCCGGTTCCGTTTTTGGCCTCCCTGGGTCCATTTTTGGCCTCCTGAGGCTGTTTTTGGCCTCCCAGGTCCGTTTTTGGCCTCCCCAGGGGGTATTTTAGGGTCCCCGAGGCCATTTTTGCCCTCGCCGGGTCCATTTTTGGCCTCCCCAGGCTGTTTTTGGCCTCCCCAGGGGGTATTTTAGGGTCCCTGGGGCCATTTTTGGGCCTCCCTGGTTCCATTTTTGGGCCTCCCAATGTCATTTTGGGCCTCCCTGGTTCCATTTTTGGCCTCCCAGGTTCCCTTTTTGGCCTCCCCAGGGGGTATTTTTGCCCCCCGATTCCATTTTTGCCCTCCCCGACCCCATTTTTGGCCCCGTTGGGCCCCGTTTTTGCCCCCTCACCGTCCATGGAGTGCACGGACTCGAAGGCCACGATCCGCGGGTGCCCCGGGGGTTATTTTAGGGTCCCTGGGTCCATTTTTGGCCTCCCCATGGCCCTTTTTGGCCTCCCCAGGGCTATTTTTGGGCCTCCCCAGGCCATTTTTGGCCTCCTAAGGCCGTTTTTGGCCTTCCCAGGGGGTATTTTAGGGTCCCTGAGGCCATTTTTGGGCCTCCCTGGTTCCATTTTTGGGCCTCCCCTAGGGGTATTTTTGGCCCCCGATTCCATTTTCAGCCTCCCGAAGCTGTTTTTGGCCTCCCTGGCCCCGTTTTCGGCCCCGTTTTTGCCCCCTCACCGTCCATGGAGTGCACGGACTCGAAGGCCACGATCCGGGGCCGCCCCGGGGGGCTCCGCGCCAGCAGCTCCGCCAGGTGCTCCGGGTCGTTGTGCCGGAACACGTGGGTGGGCGCCCGGCTGTCCCGGATGCCCTGGATCATGGAGGCGTGATTCCCGGCGTCCGAGAACACCTCGCATCCTGCGGGAATGCCGGGATAATGGGAATGGGGATGGGGATGGGAATGGGGATGGGGATGGGAACAGGAATGGGAATGGGATGGGAATGGGATCCCCTGGATCATGGAGGCGTGATTCCCGGCGTCCGAGAACACCTCGCATCCTATGGGAATGGGAACGGGAATGGGAATGGGAATGGGAACGGGAGGATCATGGAGGCGTGATTCCCGGCGTCCGAGAACACCTCGCAGCCTATGGGAATGCCGGGATCATGGGAATGGGAATGGGAATGGGGACGGGATCCCCTGGATCATGGAGGCGTGATTCCCGGCGTCCGAGAACACCTCGCAGCCTATGAGAATGCCGGGATCATGGGAATGGGAATGGGAATGGGAATGGGAATGGGAATGGGGATGGGGATGGGGATGGGGATGGGAATGGGATCCCCTGGATCATGGAGGCGTGATTCCCGGCGTCCGAGAACACCTCGCATCCTATGGGAATGGGAACGGGAATGGGAACGGGAATGGGAACGGGAACGGGAACGGGAATGGGGATGGGATGCCCTGGATCATGGAGGCGTGATTCCCGGCGTCCGAGAAGACCTCGCAGCCTATGGGAATGGGAACGGGAATGGGAATGGGAATGGGAAAGGGGCCCAGGCGTCCGAGAACACCTCGCATCCTATGGGAATGGGAATGGGAATGGGAATGGGGATGGGAATGGGGATGGGGATGGGGATGGGGATGGGGATGGGGATGGGGATGGGAATGGGATGGGAATGGGAATGGGAATGGGGATGGGGATGGGGATGGGGATGGGAATGGGGATGGGGATGGGGATGGGGATGGGGATGGGAATGGGAATGGGATCCCCTGGATCATGGAGGCGTGATTCCCGGCGTCCGAGAACACCTCGCATCCTATGGGAATGTCGGGATCATGGGAATGGGGATGGGAATGGGAATGGGAATGGGAATGGGGATGGGATCCCCTGGATCATGGAGGCGTGATTCCCGGCGTCCGAGAAGACCTCGCATCCTATGGGAATGCCGGGATCATGGGAATGGGGATGGGAATGGGAATGGGAATGGGAATGGGGATGGGATCCCCTGGATCATGGAGGCGTGATTCCCGGCGTCCGAGAACACCTCGCATCCTATGGGAATGGGAATGGGAACGGGAATGGGAATGGGGATGGGGATGGGAATGGGGATGGGAATGGGGATGGGGATGGGAAAGGGAATGGGAATGGGGATGGGGATGGGAATGGGAAAGGGAATGGGAATGGGAATGGGAATGGGAATGGGGATGGGGATGGGAACGGGAACGGGAACGGGAATGGGAATGGGAATGGGATCCCCTGGATCATGGAGGCGTGATTCCCGGCGTCCGAGAACACCTCGCACCCTATGGGAATGGGAATGGGAATGGGAATGGGGATGGGAATGGGAACGGGATCCCCTGGATCATGGAGGCGTGATTCCCGGCGTCCGAGAACACCTCGCATCCTGCGGGAATGTCGGGATCATGGGAATGGGGATGGGAATGGGGAATGGGGATGGGATGGGGATGGGGATGGGAATGGGGATGGGAATGGGAATGGGAATGGGGATGGGGATGGGAATGGGGATGGGAATGGGGATGGGAATGGGGATGGGAATGGGGATGGGAATGGGGATGGGAATGGGAATGGGAACGGGAACGGGAATGGGAATGGGGATGGGGATGGGAATGGGGATGGGAATGGGGATGGGGATGGGGATGGGGATGGGGATGGGGATGGGAATGGGAATGGGGATGGGGATGGGAATGGGAATGGGAATGGGGATGGGAATGGGGATGGGAATGGGAACGGGAAAGGGGCCCAGGCGTCCGGGACCCCCAAGTTCCTCCAAGGGGCCCAGGTGTCCGGGGAAGGGCCCAGGCGTCCTGCCCCCCATTTCTCACCCGGCAGGGCCTTCACCAGCGTTCGCAGGGCACCCGGGACCCCCATTACCCCCGATTCTCGGGAAGGGCCCAGGCGTCCGGGCCCCCCAAGTTCCCACAAAGGGCCCAGGCGTCCGGGGACCCCCATTCCCCCCAATTCTCAGGAAGGGCCCAGGCGTCCGGGACCCCCCGTTCTCACCCGGCAGGGCCTTCACCAGCGTGCGCAGGGCATCCGGGACCCCCATTTCCCACAAGGGGCCCAGGCGTCCGGGTCCCCATTCCCCCCAATCCCCCCAAAGGGCCCAGGCGTCCGGGACCCCCCGTTCTCACCCGGCAGCGCCTTCACCAGCGTCCGCAGGGCGGTGTCGTTGGCGGCGAAGCCGGAGCCGAAGAGCAGGGCCCGGGGCTGCCGGTGCAGCCGGGCGAGCGCCGCCTCGAGCGCCCCGTGGAGCGGGGACGTCCCCGCGATGCTGCGGGTGCCGCCGGCGCCCAGGCCGTGCGCGGCCAGCGCCGCCCTGTGGGGCACGGGGGGGGTTAGGGGGCACTTGGGGGGCTGGGAGCCACTTGGGGGTCTGGGGGATCTGGGGGCACTTGGGGGTCTGGGGGATATGGGGGGTTAGGGGGGACTTGGGGGTACTTGGGGGTCTGGGGGGATCTGGGGGCACTTGGGGGTCTGGGGGCACTTGGGGGTCTGGGGGTACTTGGGGGGCTGGGGGATATGCGGGGGGGTCTGGGGGCACTTGGGGGTCTGGGGGATCTGGGGGCACTTGGGGGTCTGGGAGCCACTTGGGGGTCTGGGGGGATCTGGGGGGACTTGGGGGTCTGGGGGACTTGGGGGTCTGGGGGCACTTGGGGGTCTGAGGGGCTCTGGGGGGGACTTGGGGGGCATTTGGGGGTCTGGGAGGCTCTAGGGGCTCTGGGGGGACTTGGGGGTCTGGGAGCCACTTGGGGGTCTGGGGGACTTGGGGGTCTGAGGGATATGGGGAGTTAGGGGGCACTTGGGGTCTGAGGGGCTCTGGGGGGACTTGGGGGGCACTTGGGGGGCTGGGAGGCTCTAGGGGATCTGGAGGGACTTGGGGGGCTGGGGGATATGGGGGGGGTCTGGGGGCACTTGGGGGTCTGGGGGACCTGGGAGCCACTTGGGGGTCTGGGGGCTCTGGGGGCACTTGGGGGTCTGGGGGGATCTGGGGGGTTTGGGGGGGATCTGGGGGGTCTGGGGGGCTCTGGGGGTACTTGGGGGTCTGGGGGCACTTGGGGGGCTGGGGGCTCCTTTTGTGGCTCCCAGGGGTTTCCAGCCCCATTTCGGGCCCATTCCTGGCTGTTTTGGACCCATTCCCGGCCCCATTTTGGGTCCATTTCACCCCATTTTGGGTCCATTCGGGGTCTCCCCCTCCCGGGGATTTCCAGCCCCACTCCACCCATTCCCAGCCCCATTTTGGGCCCATTCCTGGCCGTTTTGGGCCCATTCCCGCCCTCATTTTGGGCCCATTTCACCCCATTTCAGCCCCGTTTTCGCTCCCCGGGGGTTTCCAGCCCCGCTCTGTCCATTCCCGCCCTCATTTTGGGTCCATTCCCGCCGGTTTTGGCTCACCGCGCGGCGCGCAGCACCTCGGGGTGCCGGCTCAGCCCCAGGTAGTCGTTGGAGCACCAGACCTGGACGGGGGCCCCGCGGGGGCCGGTGGTGGCCAAGGGGGGGGCGGGGGCGGCCCGGGCCAGGGGGGTGAAGACCCGGTAGCACCGGGAGCGGCGGAGCCCGGCCAGGCGGGCGGCCAGGGCGCCCTCGTACGGGAACGCGTCCTCTGGGGGGACATTGCAAACATTGCAACCCCAATTCCACCCCATTGCAACCCAAATTCCACCCCATTGCAACCCCTTTGCATTGGTGTTGCATTGATGTTGCAACCCCATTGCAATTGCATTGCATCGCCATTTCACCCCCATTGCATTGGTATTGCATCCCCATTGCAACCCCATTGCATCCTCATTGCATCCCTATTGCAACCCCATTGCATCCCTATTGCACCCCCATTGCATCCCCATTGCAACCCCATTGCACCCCCATTGCAACCTCATTGCAACCCCATTGCAATCCCATTGCAACCCCATTGCATTGGTATCGCAATCCCATTGCACCCTCATCGCAATCCCATTGCAGCCCCATTGCATCCCCATTGCATCCCCATTGCATCCCCATTGCACCCCCATTGCACCCCCATTGCATCCCCATTGCAGCCCCATTGCAGCCCCATTGCAGCCCCATTGCAGCCCCATTGCAGCCCCATTGCATTGGCCATGAACACCCGGTAGCACCGGGAGCGCCGGAGCCCGGCCAGGCGGGCGGCCAGGGCGCCCTCGTACGGGAACGCGTCCTCTGGGGGGACATTGCAAACATTGCAACCCCAATTCCACCCCATTGCAACCCAAATTCCACCCCATTGCAACCCCTTTGCATTGGCGTTGCATTGGTGTTGCATTGGTATTGCAATCCCATTGCATCCCATTTCACTCCCATTGCAATCCTATTGCACTCCCATTGCATCCCCATTGCAACCCCTTTGCATTGGCATTGCAATCCCATTGCATTGGTATTGCAATCCCATTGCAACCCCATTGCAACCCCATTGCAATCCCATTGCAACCCCATTGCAACCCCATTGCATCCCCATTGCAACCACATTGCATCCCCATTGCATCCCCATTGCAACCACATTGCAACCCCATTGCAATCCCATTGCATCCCCATTGCATCCCCATTGCATCCCCATTGCAACCACATTGCAACCCCATTGCAATCCCATTGCATCCCTATTGCATCCCCATTGCATTGGCATTGCAACCCCATTGCAACCCCATTGCAATCCCATTGCATCCCCATTGCAGCCCCATTGCATTGGTATTGCATCCCCATTGCATCCCCATTGCAACCCCATTGCAGCCCCATTGCAGCCCCATTGCAGCCCCATTGCATTGGCCGTGAACACCCGGTAGCACCGGGAGCGCCGGAGCCCGGCCAGGCGGGCGGCCAGGGCGCCCTCGTACGGGAACGCGTCCTCTGGGGGGACATTGCACCCCATTGTAACCCCAATTCCACCCCATTGCAGCCCAAATTCCACCCCATTGCAACCCCTTTGCATTGGCGGTGCATTGGTATTGCATCCCCATTGCAATCCCATTGCATCCCTATTGCATTGGTATCGCAATCCCATTGCACCCTCATTGCAATCCCATTGCATCCCCATTGCATTCCCATTGCATCCCCATTGCAACCCCATTGCATCCCCATTGCAACCCCATTGCATCCCCATTGCACCCCCATTGCAGCCCCATTGCATCCCCATTGCATCCCCATTGCATCCCCATTGCATTGGTATCGCAATCCCATTGCACCCTCATTGCAATCCCATTGCATCCCCATTGCACCCCCATTGCATTCCCATTGCATCCCCATTGCACCCCCATTGCAACCCCATTGCATCCCCATTGCAACCCCATTGCATCCCCATTGCATCCCCATTGCAACCCCATTGCATCCCCATTGCATCCCCATTGCATCCCCATTGCATTGGTATCGCAATCCCATTGCACCCTCATTGCAATCCCATTGCATCCCCATTGCACCCCCATTGCATTCCCATTGCATCCCCATTGCACCCCCATTGCAACCCCATTGCACCCCCATTGCAACCCCATTGCAACCCCATTGCAGCCCCATTGCAGCCCCATTGCAGCCCCATTGCATCCCCATTGCATTGGTATCGCAATCCCATTGCACCCTCATTGCAATCCCATTGCATCCCCATTGCACCCCCATTGCATTCCCATTGCATCCCCATTGCACCCCCATTGCAACCCCATTGCACCCCCATTGCACCCCCATTGCATCCCCATTGCATCCCCATTGCATCCCCATTGCATTGGTATCGCAATCCCATTGCACCCTCATTGCATCCCCATTGCATCCCCATTGCACCCCCATTGCATTCCCATTGCATCCCCATTGCACCCCCATTGCAACCCCATTGCACCCCCATTGCAACCCCATTGCATTCCCATTGCATCCCCATTGCACCCCCATTGCAACCCCATTGCATCCCCATTGCATCCCCATTGCACCCCCATTGCATCCCCATTGCACCCCCATTGCAACCCCATTGCAATCCCATTGCATCCCCATTGCATCCCCATTGCATCCCCATTGCACCCCCATTGCATTGGCCGTGAACACCCGGTAGCACCGGGAGCGCCGGAGCCCGGCCAGGCGGGCGGCCAGGGCGCCCTCGTACGGGAACGCGTCCTCTGGGGGGACATTGCAAACATTGCAACCCCAATTCCACCCCATTGCAACCCAAATTCCACCCCATTGCATTGGTGTTGCAATCCCATTGCAATTGCATTGCATCCCCATTGCATTGGTATTGCAACCCCATTGCATCCCCATTGCATCCCTATTGCATCCCCATTGCATTGGTATTGCATCCCCATTGCATCCCCATTGCATCCCCATTGCAT
The DNA here is from genome assembly GCF_059628265.1 of Tinamus guttatus. Lineage (NCBI taxonomy): Eukaryota > Metazoa > Chordata > Aves > Tinamiformes > Tinamidae > Tinamus > Tinamus guttatus. The sequence continues at coordinate 5,018 of NW_028290200.1, read as the reverse complement.
CCCCATTGCAACCCCATTGCAACCCCATTGTAACCCCATTGCATTGGGGTTGCATTGGTATTGCAACTCCATTGCATCCCCATTGCAATTGCATCACACCCCCATTGCAGCCCCATTGCAGCCCCATTGCATTGGCCGTGAACACCCGGTAGCACCGGGAGCGCCGCAGCCCGGCCAGGCGGGCGGCCAGGGCGCCCTCGTACGGGAACACGTCCTCTAGGGGGACATTGCAAACATTGCAACCCCAATTCCACCCCATTGCAACCCAAATTCCACCCCATTGCAACCCCTTTGCGTTGGTGTTGCATTGGTGTTGCATTGGTATTGCAACCCCATTGCAATCCCATTGCATCCCTATTGCAACCCTATTGCATCCCCATTGCAACCCCATTGCATCCCCATTGCAACCCCATTGCATTGGTATCGCAATCCCATTGCATCCCCATTGCACCCTCATTGCAATCCCATTGCAGCCCCATTGCAATCCCATTGCATCCCCATTGCAACCCCATTGCATCCCTATTGCATCCCCATTGCAACCCCATTGCAACCCCATTGCACCCCCATTGCAACCCCATTGCACCCCCATTGCATCCCCATTGCAGCCCCATTGCAACCCCATTGCAACCCCATTGCATCCCCATTGCACCCCCATTGCATTGGCCGTGAACACCCGGTAGCACCGGGAGCGCCGGAGCCCGGCCAGGCGGGCGGCCAGGGCGCCCTCGTACGGGAACGCGTCCTCTGGGGGGACATTGCAAACATTGCAACCCCAATTCCACCCCATTGCAACCCCAATTCCACCCCATTGCAACCCCAATTCCACCCCATTGCAGCCCCATTGCATTGGTATTGCATCCGCATTGCAATCCCATTGCAACCCCATTGCATCCCTATTGCATCCCCATTGCATCCCCATTGCAACCCCATTGCATTGGCATTGCATCCCCATTGCATCCCCCTTGCAATCCCATTGCATCCCCATTGCACCCCCATTGCATTGGTATCGCAATCCCATTGCACCCTCATTGCAATCCCATTGCATCCCTATTGCAATCCCTTTGCATCCCCATTGCATCCCCATTGCATCCTCATTGCAATCCCATTGCATCCCCATTGCATCCCCATTGCAACCCCATTGCATCCCCATTGCAATCCCATTGCACCCCCATTGCATTGGCCGTGAACACCCGGTAGCACCGGGAGCGACGCAGCCCGGCCAGGCGGGCGGCCAGGGCGCCCTCGTACGGGAACGCGTCCTCTGGGGGGACATTGCAAACATTGCAACCCCAATTCCACCCCATTGCAACCCAAATTCCACCCCCTTGCAACCCAAATTCCACCCCATTGCAGCCCCATTGCATTGGCGTTGCAATCCCATTGCAATCGCATTGCATCCCTATTGCAACCCCATTGCATTGGTGTTGCAATCCCATTGCAATTGCATTGCATCCCCATTGCATTGGTATTGCAACCCCATTGCATCCCCATTGCATCCCCATTGCACCCCCACTGCACCCCCATTGCATTGGTATCGCAATCCCATTGCACCCTCATTGCAATCCCATTGCATCCCTATTGCACCCCCATTGCAGCCCCATTGTAACCCCATTGCATCCCTATTGCATCCCCATTGTAACCCCATTGCAACCCCATTGCACCCCCATTGCATCCCCATTGCATCCCCATTGCACCCCCATTGCACCCCCATTGCACCCCCATTGCACCCCCATTGCATTGGTATCGCAATCCCATTGCAGCCCCATTGCAGCCCCATTGCATTGGCCGTGAACACCCGGTAGCACCGGGAGCGCCGGAGCCCGGCCAGGCGGGCGGCCAGGGCGCCCTCGTACGGGAACGCGTCCTCTGGGGGGACATTGCACCCCATTGTAACCCCAATTCCACCCCATTGCAGCCCAAATTCCACCCCATTGCAACCCCTTTGCATTGGCGGTGCATTGGTATTGCATCCCCATTGCAATCCCATTGCATCCCTATTGCATTGGTATCGCAATCCCATTGCACCCTCATTGCAATCCCATTGCATCCCCATTGCATTCCCATTGCATCCCCATTGCAACCCCATTGCATCCCCATTGCAACCCCATTGCATCCCCATTGCACCCCCATTGCAGCCCCATTGCATCCCCATTGCATCCCCATTGCATCCCCATTGCATTGGTATCGCAATCCCATTGCACCCTCATTGCAATCCCATTGCATCCCCATTGCACCCCCATTGCAACCCCATTGCACCCCCATTGCATCCCCATTGCATCCCCATTGCATCCCCATTGCATTGGTATCGCAATCCCATTGCACCCTCATTGCATCCCCATTGCATCCCCATTGCACCCCCATTGCATTCCCATTGCATCCCCATTGCACCCCCATTGCAACCCCATTGCACCCCCATTGCAACCCCATTGCATTCCCATTGCATCCCCATTGCACCCCCATTGCAACCCCATTGCATCCCCATTGCATCCCCATTGCACCCCCATTGCATCCCCATTGCACCCCCATTGCAACCCCATTGCAATCCCATTGCATCCCCATTGCATCCCCATTGCATCCCCATTGCATCCCCATTGCATTGGCCGTGAACACCCGGTAGCACCGGGAGCGCCGGAGCCCGGCCAGGCGGGCGGCCAGGGCGCCCTCGTACGGGAACGCGTCCTCTGGGGGGACATTGCAAACATTGCAACCCCAATTCCACCCCATTGCAACCCAAATTCCACCCCATTGCATTGGTGTTGCAATCCCATTGCAATTGCATTGCATCCCCATTGCATTGGTATTGCAACCCCATTGCATCCCCATTGCATCCCTATTGCATCCCCATTGCATTGGTATTGCAACCCCATTGCATCCCCATTGCATCCCCATTGCATTGGTATTGCAACCCCATTGCATCCCCATTGCAATACCATTGCAACCCTATTGCATCCCCATTGCATCCCCATTGCATCCCCATTGCATCCCCATTGCATCCCCATTGCAACCCCATTGTAACCCCATTGCATTGGGGTTGCATTGGTATTGCAACTCCATTGCATCCCCATTGCAATTGCATCACACCCCCATTGCAGCCCCATTGCAGCCCCATTGCATTGGCCGTGAACACCCGGTAGCACCGGGAGCGCCGCAGCCCGGCCAGGCGGGCGGCCAGGGCGCCCTCGTACGGGAACACGTCCTCTAGGGGGACATTGCAAACATTGCAACCCCAATTCCACCCCATTGCAACCCAAATTCCACCCCATTGCAACCCCTTTGCGTTGGTGTTGCATTGGTGTTGCATTGGTATTGCAACCCCATTGCAATCCCATTGCATCCCTATTGCAACCCTATTGCATCCCCATTGCAACCCCATTGCATCCCCATTGCAACCCCATTGCATTGGTATCGCAATCCCATTGCATCCCCATTGCACCCTCATTGCAATCCCATTGCAGCCCCATTGCAATCCCATTGCATCCCCATTGCAACCCCATTGCATCCCTATTGCATCCCCATTGCAACCCCATTGCAACCCCATTGCACCCCCATTGCAACCCCATTGCACCCCCATTGCATCCCCATTGCAGCCCCATTGCAACCCCATTGCAACCCCATTGCATCCCCATTGCACCCCCATTGCATTGGCCGTGAACACCCGGTAGCACCGGGAGCGCCGGAGCCCGGCCAGGCGGGCGGCCAGGGCGCCCTCGTACGGGAACGCGTCCTCTGGGGGGACATTGCAAACATTGCAACCCCAATTCCACCCCATTGCAACCCCAATTCCACCCCATTGCAACCCCAATTCCACCCCATTGCAGCCCCATTGCATTGGTATTGCATCCGCATTGCAATCCCATTGCAACCCCATTGCATCCCTATTGCATCCCCATTGCATCCCCATTGCAACCCCATTGCATTGGCATTGCATCCCCATTGCATCCCCCTTGCAATCCCATTGCATCCCCATTGCACCCCCATTGCATTGGTATCGCAATCCCATTGCACCCTCATTGCAATCCCATTGCATCCCTATTGCAATCCCTTTGCATCCCCATTGCATCCCCATTGCATCCTCATTGCAATCCCATTGCATCCCCATTGCATCCCCATTGCAACCCCATTGCATCCCCATTGCAATCCCATTGCACCCCCATTGCATTGGCCGTGAACACCCGGTAGCACCGGGAGCGACGCAGCCCGGCCAGGCGGGCGGCCAGGGCGCCCTCGTACGGGAACGCGTCCTCTGGGGGGACATTGCAAACATTGCAACCCCAATTCCACCCCATTGCAACCCAAATTCCACCCCCTTGCAACCCAAATTCCACCCCATTGCAGCCCCATTGCATTGGCGTTGCAATCCCATTGCAATCGCATTGCATCCCTATTGCAACCCCATTGCATTGGTGTTGCAATCCCATTGCAATTGCATTGCATCCCCATTGCATTGGTATTGCAACCCCATTGCATCCCCATTGCATCCCCATTGCACCCCCACTGCACCCCCATTGCATTGGTATCGCAATCCCATTGCACCCTCATTGCAATCCCATTGCATCCCTATTGCACCCCCATTGCAGCCCCATTGTAACCCCATTGCATCCCTATTGCATCCCCATTGTAACCCCATTGCAACCCCATTGCACCCCCATTGCATCCCCATTGCATCCCCATTGCACCCCCATTGCACCCCCATTGCACCCCCATTGCACCCCCATTGCATTGGTATCGCAATCCCATTGCACCCCCATTGCACCCCCATTGCACCCCCATTGCACCCCCATTGCATTGGCCGTGAACACCCGGTAGCACCGGGAGCGCCGCAGCCCGGCCAGGCGGGCGGCCAGGGCGCCCTCGTACGGGAACGCGTCCTCTGGGGGGACATTGCACCCCATTGTAACCCCAATTCCACCCCATTGCAACCCAAATTCCACCCCATTGCAACCCCTTTGCATTGGTGTTGCAACCCCATTGCATTGGTGTTGCATTGGCGTTGCAATCCCATTGCAATTGCATTGCAT
>NW_028290199.1:0-10231 GCF_059628265.1 Tinamus guttatus | reverse complement strand
GGTGTTGGGGGTGTTCGGGGTTGTTGGGGGTTGTTGGGGGTGTTGGGGGTGTTGGGGTTGTTGGGGGTGTTGGGGTTGTTGGGGTTGTTGGGGGTGTTGGGGGTTGTCGGGGTGTTGGGGGTTGTTGGGGGTGTTGGGGGTGTTGGGGGTTGTTGGGGTTGTTGGGGGTTGTTGGGGGTGTTGGGGGTTGTCAGGGTGTTGGGGGTGTTGGGGTGTTGGGGGTTGTCGGGGTGTTGGGACACTCACGACGGCCGCAGCACCGCACAGGCGGTCGCGTTGTTCAGGACGTCCCCCGTCACCGCGCGGGGGGGTGTTGGGGGTGTTGGGGGTTGTTGGGGTGTTGGGGGTGTTGGGGGTTGTTGGGGGTGTTGGGGGTTGTTGGGGGTTGTTGGGGGGTGTTGGGGGTTGTCGGGGTGTTGGGGACACTCACGACGGCCGCAGCACCGCACAGGCGGGTCGCGTTGTTCAGGACGTCCCCCGTCACCGCGCGGGGGGGTGTTGGGGGTTGTTGGGGGTTGTTGGGGGTGTTGGGGGGTGTTGGGGGGTGTTGGGGGTGTTGGGGGTTGTTGGGGGTGTTGGGGGTTGTTGGGGGGTGTTGGGGGGTGTTGGGGGGTGTTGGGGTTGTCGGGGTGTTGGGGGTGTTGGGGGTTGTTGGGGGTTGTTGGGGGTGTTGGGGGTGTTGGGGGTGTTGGGGGTTGTTGGGGGTGTTGGGGGGTGTTGGGGGTGTTGGGGGGTGTTGGGGGTGTTGGGGGTTGTTGGGGGTGTTGGGGGTTGTTGGGGGTGTTGGGGTTGTTGGGGGTGTTGGGGTTGTTGGGGGTTGTTGGGGGTGTTGGGGGTGTTGGGGGTGTTGGGGGTTGTTGGGGGTTGTTGGGGGGTGTTGGGGGTTGTTGGGGGTGTCGGGGGTTGTCGGGGTGTTGGGGACACTCACGACGGCCGCAGCACCGCACAGGCGGTCGCGTTGTTCAGCACGTCCCCCGTCACCGCGCGGGGGGTGTTGGGGGTGTTGGGGTGTTGGGGGGTGTTGGGGGTTGTTGGGGGTGTTGGGGGGTGTTGGGGGGTGTTGGGGGTGTTGGGGTTGTTGGGGGTTGTTGGGGGTGTTGGGGGTTGTTGGGGGGTGTTGGGGGTTGTTGGGGGGTGTTGGGGGTTGTTGGGGGTTGTTGGGGGTGTTGGGGGGTGTTGGGGGTTGTTGGGGGTGTTGGGGGTTGTTGGGGGGTGTTGGGGGTGTTGGGGGTGTTGGGGTTGTTGGGGGTTGTCGGGGTGTTGGGGGTGTTGGGGTTGTTGGGGGTTGTCGGGGGTTGTTGGGGGTTGTTGGGGGTGTTGGGGTTGTTGGGGGTGTTGGGGGTTGTTGGGGGTTGTTGGGGGGTGTTGGGGGTGTTGGGGGTTGTTGGGGTTGTTGGGGGTTGTTGGGGGTTGTTGGGGGTGTTGGGGGTTGTTGGGTTGTTGGGGTTGTTGGGGGGTGTTGGGGGTTGTTGGGGGTTGTTGGGGGTTGTTGGGGGTTGTCGGGGTGTTGGGGGTGTTGGGGGTGTTGGGGGTTGTCGGGGGTTGTTGGGGGGTGTTGGGGGTTGTTGGGGGTTGTTGGGGGTTGTCGGGGGTGTTGGGGGGTGTTGGGGGTTGTTGGGGGTTGTTGGGGGGTGTTGGGGGTTGTTGGGGGTGTTGGGGTTGTTGGGGTTGTTGGGGGGTGTTGGGGGTGTGTGGGGTGTTGGGGGTTGTTGGGGGGTGTTGGGGTGTTGGGGGTGTTGGGGGTTGTTGGGGTTGTTGGGGGTGTTGGGGGTTGTCGGGTGTTGTCGGGGGTTGTCGGGGTGTTGGGGACACTCACGACGGCCCGCAGCACCGCACAGGCGGTCGCGTTGTTCAGCACGTCCCCCGTCACCGCGCGGGGGGTGTTGGGGTTGTCGGGGGTGTCGGGGGTTGTCGGGGTGTTGGGGACACTCACGACGGCCGCAGCACCGCACAGGCGGTCGCGTTGTTCAGGACGTCCCCCGTCACCGCGCGGGGGGTGTTGGGGTTGTCGGGGGTGTCGGGGGTTGTTGGGGTGTTGGTGACACTCACGACGGCTGCAGCACCGCACAGGCGGTCGCGTTGTTCAGGACGTCCCCCGTCACCGCGCGGGGGGTGTTGGGGGTTGTTGGGGGTTGTTGGGGGGTGTTGGGGTTGTTGGGGGTGTTGGGGGTTGTTGGGGTTGTTGGGGGTTGTTGGGGTTGTTGGGGGTGTTGGGGGTTGTTGGGGGTTGTTGGGGGTTGTTGGGGGTGTTGGGGGTTGTTGGGGTTGTTGGGGGTGTTGGGGGTTGTTGGGGGTGTCGGGGGTTGTTGGGGTGTTGGTGACACTCACGACGGCCGCAAGCACCGCACAGGCGGTCGCGTTGTTCAGGACGTCCCCCGTCACCGCGCACCGGCGCCGCTCCGGCCGCGTCAGCAGCTGCTCCCGGCCCAATCCCGGCTCCAGCGGCCGGAACCGGACGGGAAGGAGATCCCGGAGCCGCAGGGGGCGGCCGCTCATGGGCAGCGCGGGACGGTGTCCTGCAAGGGGACAATGGGGACAATGGGGACAATGGGGGGGGATTAGGGACAATGGGGACAATGGGGACATCAGGGGGACAATAGGGACAATGGGACAATAGGGACAATGGGGACATCAAGGGGACATTGGGGACATTGGGGACGATGGGGACAATGGGGACATTGGGGACAATGGGGACAGCAGGGGGCAGCCGCTCATGGGGCAGCGCGGGACGGTGTCCTGGGACAGGGGACAATGGGGACAATGGGGACGATGGGGACAATGGGGACATTGGGGACATGGGGGACAATGGGGACAATGGGGACGATGGGACATGGGGGACAATGGGGACATGGGGGACATTGGGGACACTGGGGACATGGGGGACATGGGGGACAATGGGGACGATGGGGGACACTGGGGACATGGGGGACAATGGGGACAATGGGGACAATGGGGACGATGGGGACATTGGGGACGATGGGGACGATGGGGACGATGGGGACGATGGGGGACAATGGGGACATTGGGGACAATGGGGACAATGGGGACATGGGGGACAATGGGGACGATGGGGGACAATGGGGACAATAGGGACATGGGGGACAATGGGGACATTGGGGACATCAGGGAGACAATAGAGACAATGGGGACAATGGGAGACAGCCGTGGGGCCACTATGGGGCAGCCCTGGGGCCGCTATGGGGCGGTTGTTGGGCCGCTATGGCGCAGCCGTGGGCAGCCGTGGGGCAGCTATGGGGTAGCTATGGGCAGCCGTGGGGCCGCTATGGGGTCCCTATGGGGCCGCCGTGGGGCCACTATGGGGCAGCTGTGGGGCAGCCCTGGGCTGCTACGGGGCAGCCGTGGGGCCGCTATGGGGTGGTTGTTGGGCCGCTATGGGGCAGCTGTGGGGCCGCCATGGGGCAGCCATGGGGTAGCTATGGGGTGGTTGTTGGGCCGCTATGGGGCAGCTGTGGGGCTGCCATGGGGCAGCCATGGGGCCACTATGGGGTAGCTATGGGGCAGCCGTGGGGCCGCTATGGGGCGGGTGCTGGGCCGCTATGGGGCGCCTGTGGGGCCGCTGTGGGGTAGTTATGGGGCAGCCATGGGGTAGCTATGGGGCAGCCGTGGGGCCGCTATGGGCAGCCGTGAGGCCGCTATGGGGTAGCTATGGGGCAGCCATGGGGCTGCTATGGGGTAGCTATGGGGCCGCCATGGGGCAGCCATGAGGTCGCTATGGGGCAGTCGCGGGGCCGCTATGGGGCAGCCGTGAGGCCGCTATGGGGTAGCTATGGGGCAGCCATGGGGCTGCTATGGGGTAGCTATGGGGCCGCCATGGGGCAGCCATGAGGTCGCTATGGGGCAGTCGCGGGGTCGCTATAGGGTAGCTGTGGGGCAGCCATGGGGCAGCCGTGGGGCAGCCGTGGGGCCGCTATGGGGTAGCTATGGGGCAGCCATGGGGCCGCTATGGGGTAGCTATGGGGTAGCTATGGGTAGCTATGGGGCAGCCATGGGGTAGCTATGGGGCAGCCATGGGGGCCGCTATGGGGTAGCTATGGGGCAGCCGTGGGGCAGCCGTGGGGCCGCTATGGGGTCCCTATGGGGCAGCCATGGGGCCTCTATGGGGTAGCTATGGGGCAGCCATGAGGTCACTATAGGGCAGCCGTGGGGCAGCCGTGGGGCCGCTATGGGGCAGCCATGGGGCAGCTGTGGGGCCGCACTCACCGGCTTGGCCATGGGCGCAGGGGTGGCCTCAGGGGTCAGCGACGGGATCCAGAAGCTGGGGAGGGTCTGGGACTCCGCCCCCGAGGGCGCTGGGGGGCGGGGTCAGCCCCACGGCTGCCCCACAGCCCCCTCCTGCCCCATAGACCCCCACCCCATAGCGCTCCCCTCCTGCCCCACAGCGCCAGCCTCCTGCCCCATAACCCCCCAGCCTGCTCCATAGCCTCCTCTCTTGCCCCACAGACCCCTCCTGCCCCATAGACCCCCACCCCATAGTGCCCCCCTCCTGCCCCACAGGGCCTCCGCCCCATAGCGCCCCCGCCCCATAGCACCTCCCCGCCCCACGGTGCCCCCCTCCTGCCCCATAGCACTCCATAGCTCCCCATAGCTCCCCATAGCACCCCATAGCGCCCCCCTCCTGCCCCCTAGCGCTCCGTAGCTCCCCATAGCGCCCCATATCTCGCCATAGTGCCCCTCCTGCCCCACATCTCCCCACATCTCCCCATAGCGGCCCCCATTTCCCCATAGTGCCCCATATCTCCCCATATCTCCCCATAGCACCTCACATCTCCCCACATCTCCCCATAGTACCCCTGCCCCATAGCGCCCCATAGCGCCCCCCTCCTGCCCCACATCTCCCCATAGCGCCCCTCCTGCCCCATAGCGCCCCCCTCCTGCCCCACATCTCCCCCCGTCTCCCCCCATCTCCCCATAGCGTCCCATATCTCCCCATTGCGCCCCCCTCCTGCCCCATAGCGCCCCCCTCCTGCCCCACATCTCCCCATAGCGCCCCTCCTGCCCCATAGCGCCCCACATCTCCCCATAGCGCCCCCCATCTCCCCCCATCTCCCCATAGCGCCCCTGCCCCATAGCGCCCCCCTCCTGCCCCATAGCGCCCCCCCCCCTCCCCCCCCTCCCCCCCCCCTCCCCTCACCGCTGGTTCCGGGGGCCGCGGGCGCCGCCCCCCCCGGCGCCCCCTCCCCCTCCCGCTCCTTGGCCCGGCGCCGGGCGCCCTCCTGGCGCTGGTAGGCCTGGGGGGGGGGGGAGCGTGAGCGCCGCGACACCGGCCCCCCGGAAACCCCGACCGGGAACGCGGGGACCCCCCGGGAACTGGGACCCCCCCCAGGAACCGCGACCCGGGGAATGGGGACCCCCCGGAAACTGGGACCCCCCCGGAAACCGCGACCCAGGACATGGGGACTCCCCGGAAACCGCGACCGGGAACGCGGGGACCCCCCGGAAACTGGGACCCCCCCTGGGAACTGGGACCCGGGACATGGGGACCCCCCTGGAAACTGGGACCCCCCAGGAACCGCAACCAGGAACACAGGGACCCCCCGGAAACTGGGACCCCCCTGGGAACAGGGACCCCCTCGGAAACTGGGACCCCCTGGAAACCGCGACCCGGGGGACGGGGACCCCTGGAAACTGGGACCCCCCGGAAACACGACCTGGGACATGGGGACCCCCCGGGAACTGGGACCCCCCCGGAAACCGCGACCCAGAACATGGGAACCCCCTGGGAACAGGGACCCCCTGGAAACACCACCCGGAACATGGGGACCCCCCGGAAACCGGGACCCCCCCCCAGGAACCGCGACCCGGGGGACGGGGACCCCCCGGAAACTGGGACCCGGGGGACGGGGACCCCTGAAAACTGGGACCCCCCGGAAACCGCGACCCGGGGAATGGGGACCCCCCGGGAACTGGGACCCTCCCCCCCCAGAAACTGTGACCTGGGACACGGGGACCCCCCAGGAACAGGGACCCCCCCGGAAACCGTGACCCGGAACATGGGAACCCCCTGGAAACTGGGAACCCCCCATGGGAACAGGGACCCCCCCGGAAACACGACCCGGGAACATGGGGACCCCCCAGAAACTGGGACCCCCCGGAAACCGCGACCCGGAACACGGGGACCCCCCAGGAACCGGGATCCCCCCGGGAACTGGGACCCCCTGGAAACCATGACCCGGAACACGGGGATCCCCTGGAAACTGTGACCTCCCCCCCGGGAACTGGGACCCCCTGGAAACACGACCTGGAACATGGGGACCCCCTGGGAACGACAACCCAGGGAATGGGGTCCCCTGGAAACTGGAACCCCTGGGAACTGGGACCCAAAACATGGGGACCCCCTGGAAACTGGGACCCCCCCAGGAACCGCGTCCCGGAACATGGGGACCCCCCGGAAACCGAGACCCGGGCACAGGGACCCCCCGGAAACCACGATCTGGGACACGGGGACCCCCCCAAAACTGGGACCCCCCGGAAACTGCCACCCCGGAACTGGGGACCCCCAGGAACTGGGAGCCCCCTGGAACGACCTCCCTGGAAATGGGGACCCCCCGGAAACCGGGACCTGGGACATGGGGACCCCCCGGAAACCAGGACCCCCTGGGAACCACAACCCAGGGAATGGGGTCCCTTGGAAACTGGGACCCCCGGAAACCGGGACCCGAGACATGGGGACCCCCCGGAAACCGGGACCCCCCCGGACACGGGGATGGCCCCGGAAATGGGGACCCCCCCTCCCCGGGACATGGGGACCCCCCGGAAACCGGGACCTGGGACATGGGGACCCCCCTGGATAGAGGGACCCCTGGGACATGGGGGCCCCCCCGGAAACCAGGACCTGTGACTTGGGGACCCCCCGGAAACCACAACCCAGTGTCCCCTGGAAATGGGGACCCCCCGGAAACCGGGACCCGGGACATGGGGCCCCCCCTGGATAGAGGGACCCCCCTGGACACCGGGCCCTGCCCGGACTCCTGGGCCCTTCCCAGGTTCCTGGGTCCCCCCCCGGATTCCCGGTCCCTTCCCGGACTCCCGGGGCCGTCCCAGTCTCCCGCCCCCCCGGTATTCCCACATTCCGGTATTCCCGGCGTTCCGGAATCCCGGAATCCCGGCGTTCCGCCGTTCCCGCTCACCCGGTGCAGCCGGCCCAGGCGGCGCCGCTCGTGCAGCAGATACTCCAGGATGGCCTCGCGCTCGAACAGGAACCCGGCCGGCCTGGGGGACGGGGACCGCGTCCACAATGTCCCCAAGGTGTCCCCAATGTCCCCCCGGGTGTCCCCACGTGTCCCTGTGTCCCCAAGGTCCCCCCGTGTCCCCCCACATGGCCCCAATGTCCCCCCGGGTGTCTCCACGCGTCCCCAATGTCCCCCCACATGGCCCCAGTGTCCCCAATGTCCCCCCATGTCCCCAATGTCCTCCCGGGTGTCCCCACGTGTCACCGTGTCCCCCATGTCCCCCCGTGTCCCCCCACATGGTCCCAATGTCCCCACGTCCCCCCATGTCCCCACATGTCACCGTGTCCCCTGTGTTCCCCTGGGTGTCCCCATGTCCCCAATGTCCCCCCGGGTGTCCTCACATGTCACTGTGTCCCCAATGTCCCCCCATGTCCCTTCACAGCCCCCATGTCCCCCCTCATGGCCCCATGTCCCCCCATGTCCCCAATATCCCCTCATGCCCTCCCAAGTCCCCACATGTCCCCAACGTCCCCCCATGTCCCTCCGTGTCCCCCCAGGTGTCCCCATGTCCCTTCACGTCTCTGCATGTCCCCAGTGTCCCTCAACATGTCCCTGATATCCCTAATGTCCCCCCATGTCCCTCCATGTCCCTAATGTCCTCCCATGTCCCTCCATGTCCCCCCATGTTCCCCTGTCCTCCCATGTCCCTCCATGTGTCCCTGTCCCCCCATGTCCCTTCATGGCCCCAGTGTCCCCCCACATGGCCCCATGTCCCTCCATGTTCCTTCAATGTCCCCTCATGTCCCCAGTATCCCCCATGTCCTCCCATGTCCCCTTGTACCCATGTCCCTCCATGTTCCCCTGTCCCCAATATCCCCCACGTCCCCAATGTCCCCCCATGTCCCTCCATCTGTCCCCCCACACGTCCTCAATGCCCCCCATGTCCCCCTGTCCCTCCATGTGTCCCCGTCCCCCACATCCCCCCGTGTCCCCAATGTCCTCCCATATCCCCCCATGTCCCCCCATGTCCCTCCATGTCCCTAATGTCCTCCCATGTCCCCCTGTCCCCCTTATATCCCCCCATATCTCCCCCTGTCCCCCATGTCCCCCCACTTGTCCCCAACGTCCCTCCATGTGTCCCCCCTCACGGCTCCCTGTCCCTCCATGTTCCTTCAAGTCTTCCAATGTCCCCCCATGTCCCCGATGTCCCCAATATCCCCCATGTCCCTCCATGTCCCCCCACATGTCCCCATGTCCCTCCACGTTCCTCCATATCCTCAGAGTCCCCCAACATTTCCCAAATATCCCCCAACATGTCCCCAATGTCCCCCCATATCCCTCCATCTGTCCCCTAACATGTCCTCAATGTCCCCCATGCCCCCATGTCCCTCCATGCCCCCAATGTCCCCCCATGTCCCTAATGTCCTCCCATGTCCCCATATCCCCCCCCATATCCCCCCCATGTCCCTCCATGTCTCTAATGTCCCCCCATGTCCCGCCATGTCCCCTTGTCCCCATGTCCCCCTGTCCCCATATCCCCCCATGTCCCCCCATCCCTCATGTCCCCCCGTCCCCAATGTCCCCCCCATGTCCCCAATGTCCCCCTTATGTCCCCCCCCATCTCCCCCTGTCCCCCATGTCCTCCACTTGTCCCCCATGTCCCCCCATGTCCCCAATGTCCCCCATGTCCCCGGTGTCCCCGTGTCCCCCCCATGTCCCCCCCATGTCCCAGTGTCCCCTCCATGTCCCCCTTATGTCCCTCCATGTCCCCCCCATGTCCCCAATGTCCCCATGTCCCCCCATGTCCCCGTGTCCCCCCCATGTCCCCCATGTCCCCCCATGTCCCCAATGTCCCCCATGTCCCCCCCGTGTCCCCGGTGCCCCCCCCGCTCCCGCTCCCCGCTCACGTGACCACCGGGTCCCAGCAGGGCTGCAGCGAGAGGCAGCAACAGTCAAAATCCTTCACGGCGTCGCGGCCCAGCCGGACCCGCTGGGTGCCGTACCCGGAAGCGGCTTCCGGTGCGGGGCGGAGGGGGGACACGGTCACCCCCGGGCACCGCCGGAGCCCCCCGCCGGTGCCCCGGAAGTGCCCCCGCGCTCACCCGTGTCCTTCCGCTTCTCGTGGTACGTGTACACGGCGCCCGCCGTGCAGTTCTTGCCGTGCCGCGTCATGGCGGCGCCCGCGGGGGGGACCCGTTAGGGCGCTGCACCCGCCGCCGCCGCCGCCCCGGCCGCCGTCGCCGCTCGCAGCGGAAGTTGGGCCGCACTTCCGGTGTGCGCCGCGGGGCGGAGCCGCCGCGCGGAGGTTCCGCCCCCGCCCACTGCGGAAGTCGGGCCGCACTTCCGGCGCGCGCTGGGGGGCGGAGCCGCCGCGAGGAGGTTCCGCCCCCGGCGCCGCTCGCTGCGGAAGTTGCGCTCACTTCCGGTGTGCGCCGAGGGGGCGGAGCCGCCGGGCGGAAGCTCCGCCCCCGCCACCAAGAGGGGCCCGGCGAGGCCCCGCCCCCCGCGCCGAGGCCCCGCCCCCTGCGCCGAGGCCCCGCCCCAATCGCTTTGACCCCCGGTTCCTCCTAATTACCCCAATGACCCCCCGGTTACCCCCAATTAACTCCCGATTATTCCCAAATACCCCCGATTACTTCCCAGTTACCCCTAATTATCTCTCTGTTACTCCAAATTACTCCCAATTACCTTCCAGTTACCCCCAATTACTTCCCAGTTACTCCCAATTACCTCCCAGTTACCCCTAAGTTCTCCCAATTACTTCCCAGTTACCACTAATTAACTCTTAGTTACTCCGAGTTACCCCCAATTACTTTCCAGTTACTCCCAGTTACCCCTAATCAACTCCTAGTTACTCCAGGTTACCCCCAATTACTTTCCAGTTACTCCCAGTTACCCCAATTACATCCCAGTTACTCCTAAGCACCCCCAATTAGTTCCCAGTTACCCCTCGTCACCCCTAATTAACTCCCAGTTACTCCCAGTTACCCCAATTACCTCCCAGTTACCCCAATTGTATCCCAGTTACCCCTAAGTTCCCC
>NW_028290198.1:0-32111 GCF_059628265.1 Tinamus guttatus | reverse complement strand
ACTGCAATTGACACTATCTTATGCAAAGAAGGCACAATTACATACTACGCACAGAGAGTACTTAAAACAACAAATATTTTTAAAATGAGAGAAAAAATAATGTACTCAAAAGGAAAGGGGAAGCATAAGGGGCATAAATCTTCCAATCAGATCCTAGTCAGAATACTAGAAAAAGATGTCTACTGACATCCTTTAATGAAAGATTTTATAAGACCTCTATATAAGTCATTTAAAGGAAGAATTTTGCAGTAATATGCTAGAGATCTTTCTTGGCACAAATGCCTGGGGTGGGGGGTTTGGTATGTGATACGTTTGGTATCCTCTCAGTGACAGCTGTTTTGAAGGTCTATTCAGAGATGAACTAGATCTAATTCTGTGAGATTTTGGAAGCAGTTTATAGTTCAGGACAGGGTGGCTTTGCACATGCCAGCCTACACAATCCCCATGCTGCAAAATCTTCATGCCGATAGCCACAGAGCTCCAACAAACTGTAACACTTTTCCACTTCTACTTTAGTAATACAAATACAGTGGAATCTCCCTAATCATTTTTCCATACCTAAAAATAACCCTTTGAAATTAAGGAAAAGCACAATGAATTTTCAAAAAGAAATTTCTCTCTCAAAGTGCCTAAACAATTTGGAAGGCACTTTAGCAAGCTGTAACTGAAGTGTTTTGCTGGAAAAATAATGAAAAAGCATGATGGATACCAGTACTAAAACTCCTATCTAAATTCTGCTTCACCATCAACCCACATAATTTCCCACATTATTACCACACACCTAAAATATTTCCAGAAGTTCTTTTTGCTTTCTTCCTAAAAATTCTCCAAAAAGACTTTCTAGAGAGCTAATATCTAGATGAATTATACAGCAACGCCAACATTACAATATATGTGGTCCGTTAATATTTGCCTACTACTACCTTTAACACTGTAATTCACATCAGTTTTCAAAGGACATACTATCTTGAATTGATTTTCCAAAAGCTTTAAGTTCAGATCAAATCTGAATGAGAGGCAATTAAATCTACTGATCTTAATGGGCACCTTTTAAAAGCACACTTACCTGTGCAGTTTCTGTCATTTTCTGTTCAAAATCAGTTTTAATCCCAGCATATTTCTCCACATATAGTTTATAGGTATCTGTAGCTTTTTTCAATTTAACTGCTGCCTACAGAATTAAAACAAACAAAGAAAAAAAAAAAAAACTGTCAGCTGTTACACATCCACTGTTCCAACGCTTTTAAAGTCATTATTAGTAATTAGCCTATAATGACTTATATATAAAAAAAAGACACATATCAAAACAGTGAAATGTTGCAACAAAATTTCACCACCAAATAACTCAGATTCAAGCCTTGAGAGATATCTATTCATAAACCATATAACCACCTTTAAAAATAATAGTTATGTATAATTAGTTATCCCACTTAAATCCCTGCTGCTTTTCAGCAATGACTGTTTTATAACATATTTTGGTATCAACATTTTAAAGTTGAGGCTGCTGAAGTTAACCAATTAGCTCTTTTGTCAAAGATGCAGAAAAAAGGAGGAAGAAAGTAGGGTTAGAATACAGTGCAAACAGAGCACCAGCACAATTTGGTACATTAAACCAAAAATATATTTTTGTGGGCTTAATATTCTTAAAAGACAAAAAGAAATACAGGAAAAAAATATAACAGCAGCAAAACTGAATTAAATGATTGTTTTTAGAAGAGAAAATTATTTGCAAGGTTTATAGAATGATACACAGGACACAGTTTTTGGAAACTGATATTATCTCGCCTTCAAGTTAAAAATCAATTATTTTCTCTTCAACATCAGCTTTTTATGACTTCTTTGCTCAACATTCCTAGTTTATCTCCTTCAAGTTTCCCATCAGTTGAAATAGAAAAAAAAAAAAAAAAAAAAAAAAAAAAAACATTTCTGAATTGTTACTCACTGGAGATAGTTGTTTAATATATATTTTCTATTTGCTCTATTTTTAAATAGCTCTCATCCCTTGTTTCAAATGAATGTTATCAGTCCCATAGTAAAAATGGCAACTACTTCTCACTTCCAGTAAGAAACTTACTACTTGGAAAGCTGAACACTATCTATAACTTTCAGAGAAATTAAAATAAAGATGCCCTTGGGAAAGAGGTAGTTTTCTTTGGAGTTTTAAAGAGAAAAATAACTGAAAAACATGAAAAAATAGTACAGTGCTAACACATTCAGCTAGGAAAATAGCAACCAGGATTTCAAAAGAACATTGAAGCTGCAGTTCCACAAGCATATTTCCCATCACAGAGAAAGCTTAAACAAAGCTTGCTCACATAGTCTTGCAAACGCAGAACAGAGGTAACTTGAAAATACTACCCTATATAAAGATTGTGTATAAGGATCCTTTGGGCATTAAGGATGGCATGACAGGATGCGACAAACATCCATTACTTCCCCTGAACTTTATTTCCACTCTTGCACCTCCTTATAGAGGAATTCCCAGGAAGAAAATAGCCCTGTCTTGATTCCCAGATACCACTTACTATAGAAAAAGTACAAAGTGTTTTATTAAACATTTGGTTTCAAAAAGTTAAGGTTGATTTGCAGTAAGATGATTCTAAATTTAATCACTGAAAAGAAAGGAAATGCAAAGTTACAAGACTTAAATTCGGATTTTTTTGTGAAGCATTATGGAACTGAAACCACATATACATGGGATTTTGACACAAAACTGAAACATTTTCTATCTTTTGCAACCATGTCTAACTATAAGCAGAATCATCAGGGTATGTGCTGAAGAGCATTTATGGAAAGTGATTATTCAGCAAGACAGACAAAATAGTCAAACATGTGAAAGCTACATGATTAACCAATAATCTCTTCTGAAAACAGGATGTGTGTATTCTCAGGTGTAACAATTGCCAGAGCTCCCTGTATCAGACTTACAGTAACTGAATGCATGAGGATCAGTCAACAGTTTTTTTGGCAATCATTATAAATGAAGAAGTTGACATGTCAGGGAACAACAGGAAATTATTACGCAAGTTAACACTACATTTCAGCCTCAGTTTAATGTAATGACATATCTTTCCGTAAGATTCCTCCTCAGACTCTACAATAAAGTATCTCCAAATATTTGGCCTTACAATAAACTTTTAAAAGGCATTTGCTACTGTATCATTTTATTCCATGCTTTGTGATAAAGTAGCTGTCCTGTGATTTTGATACAAACATTCTTTATGGTCTGCTGAAAGTAATAACCCTATTCTATGCCAAAGAAAATTAAAGAATATAGTCTTTGATACCAGCTCCCTGAAATGGCCAGGGTAAATTTGAGTAAAAACATAACTGGAAAGAATGTGATAGCCACAGTCAACAGCTTCCATTGGAAACAGTCTTTTTGAAGCACTAGCTGAGCACTCGACTACAGTCTAATTGTAGACAAAAGCATTGAGGGAATATGCATAAAAGAGTAGATAAAAGCCTTCATGTATGTGTGGAAGAAGTGTTTGTGGAAGAATTGTTTGAAAGCAGGAACTGAGAGGAAAACTAGGGCCTAACACAGCTCTGGCATTACAGAGGCCTGCTTGGGGTGCTACACAGTTGCCACTTCCAGGATGGTTGGTACGCACGGACTCTGCTCCTCCACGGTTCCCTGGGCAACGCAATCTGCCCTCCTCGCAGCTGCAAAAGGGAGTAACGGAGGATGGAGCGGGGTGAAGGCTCCGCGGCCAAACTCTGTTGCACTCCCTGTGCTGGGCTGCTGATAAGCCGCACAGTGGCTGTCTAATGAGAGATATACGATAACAAGTCCGGTGCTGAGCCAGCAAAAGTGGCAAATGATGAACTTTGCTTGAACTTTGCTCATTATAATGTGAAAACCATACCTCCATCCCAAAAGTTACCCGCCTCTGAGGTACGACCACCCCTCACTGAGCATGCGCTCTAGATTTTCGGTTGACTGTACCTTTAAATGAAAGCGAGAAACTTTTTCACCAATCAATAACAATATTAAGTATGACTCTAGTCACTCAAGCTCCACCTGAATGTAAAGAAAAGTATAAAAGGTGAACTAAGGATGAAAAGTCTGGAGGGGAAGGAACCATCGTAACTCTTGGGTCAGTCAACAGGCTGAGCCCCCTTCCCTCCCCTCAGGTCGGGACGCTGCCTGAGGAGACTAAGAAGCGAGGGGGAAGAAACCATCGTAACTCCTGGGTCAGTCAACAGGCTGATCCCCCTTTCCTCCCCTTGCGTCAGAATGCCGCCTGAGGAGACTCGAGACTGAGAGCCCTCTCCCATCTTCTGGGGTGAGTGATGATTGCACATTTGTACATCAGGGCTAGCTAAAAACCCCACGCTCTAGTAGAGAATTTCCTGTACTGACATCCGAAACCTGCTTTGTAAATGTTGCATTTGAATAAATCATACTGTTTGTGAACTCGACTACTTGTTTGGGGGGAGGCGATCGGACCTACAGTTGACAGACTGTTCGTGAATCCGATACTGCCAGAGTCGAGCTTATAGTTGGTGACACTATTTGGGAACTCGATTCGCTCTTAGGAAGGCGATCGGACCTACGGTCCACGGACTGTTCGTGAATCCGATACTGCCAGGGTCGAGCTTATAGTGGATCACGCTATTTGGGAACTCGATTCGCTCCTAGGAAGGCGATCGGACCTACGGTCCACGGACTGTTCGTGAATCCGATACTGCCAGGGTCGAGCTTATAGTGGATCACGCTATTTGGGAACTCGATTCGCTCCTAGGAAGGCGATCGGACCTACGGTCCACGGACTGTTCGTGAATCCGATACTGCCAGGGTCGAGCTTATAGTGGATCACGCTATTTGGGAACTCGATTCGCTCCTAGGAAGGCGATCGGACCTACGGTCCACGGACTGTTCGTGAATCCGATACTTTTTTTTGATATCTCCTTCCTCCCCCACCACCACTACACCACTGCGGCTTTCAAACTGCAACATTTTCAACACAGTATGTCACCCTATAATGTTTCCTCTTTTTACCTTCAGGAGGTAGACAGCAATTTTTGAACAATTTTTGTTTTCAGTTTTCAGTTGGACAAGGGATTATAACATTCTGTCTTAAAGTTTTCTGTAAATTGAACCTTTTTTACTGAAAAGTTTTAATCTTATAACAAGAATTGTGAAAAAAATATATTTTGAATAGTTTACCAGAAAATACCTTGTCATCCTACACATTTCTGATTCATTCCTAAAACCCAACACTGACTGTCAGTTGAGACAGAAAGTATGAAAAAAGGTAGGTTTATGTTAAAGAAAACAATTAGAACAAGCTCAAAAGGATCACTTTTAATATGAGTGAAAAGCTGATAATCAACTGTCCTATCCACTTATCAAACATGGCAGTAAAAAAAGGCACTAAACCATTCTAACAAGGGCAGAGTCCCAGACAGATCAGCTAAATAGAAATGAAATAGGCAGAGGTATCAAGTTTTAAAAAGATAAGGTAGAGCCAACGACAGGGAAACACTTCCCCCTACTACCTATGTTCCTTGAATGGATCCAAATTGCCCAGTGAACCAAGGACAATCCTAAATACAAAATCAGGATACTCATCTTTTGGGATTTTGGTGCATACAATAGGAACACCTTAAATTAGAACGGAAAGTAACATTAACTTTTTTTCTCGTCAATGGAACAGACTTCAAATACTCCTACAATTAGCTATACTGCCCCAGCTAAAGGGAAAGAACAAAACTTTTTATTCCTTAATTCAAAAACAAGGGCATTGAGTTTTTGCATATTTACCTACAGCAGAATTATCCAAAAACATAATAAATTCTGAAACAATTATAGATAATATCTGTAGAAGTCATAAAACACAATTATTGCATGATGTACAATTATTGCATTGATACCTTATCAACCTCTCTCTGGGTTGCGCCTTCTTTTTTCAATCGTTCTTGCTCGACACACTTTGTGTTGTAGTTTTCCTTTGACTTTTGTAAGGCCTGAGTGATACTTTGAATATTTTGCACTGCTTCCAATGTTCCTGAAACAACTTCTTTAGTCTGTAAAATATCACACAGATGTCAAAAACAAATGTTTTTAATTTTAATGTTAACAAGTGATTCTACATGCATATGAAGAATTAATAACCTTCTTATAAGCTTTAATTTGTTCATCTCCATACTTGTGAACTTCTTTTATTATCTCTTGTAATCTTCGTACAAGATCCAAGTGACAGCTTGCTAGTTTTTCTGTTGAGGTTTTGAAAACATCCCAAACAGGTGCAAATGTCCTAGAGGAAAAAAAAAAAAATACACATTTAATGCTCATCTGGATTTTCACCCTTTGATTAGCTTCAGTTTTTTATAGTGCTATAGTATCAGCAATATGTTTACAGAAGTTCAGTCTTATTCCTAAAACTGAAACAAAAGAAATAGCCCCAAACTACTATAAGTTACATTATTAAATATGTTCCAACTGTATTTGGAATAATAGCTAAGTTTTCAGTTTGTGCTGTTTCTCACTCATTAGTCATGTTGAGTGATACATGGAAGTTCACTCAATCTTCCCTATCTTCAGTACACATGAATGGCAAGATGATGCAAGATCAGCTAAAATATATATATAAAACTTTGAATCTGGAAAAGTATTTCCATGCATATACTTGAATAACGCATACATGCACACACAAAAAGGCTAGCTGATTTCCAGTTGTTTTAAATCATCATAGCAGCAAAAAGCAGAAAAAAAATATTGGCAAAGTGGATTGTGTCTAAAAGGGATTTACTGATTAACGGAAATTAACCGTATGGTAAAGGACAGTAAGGTCAGGACATGTCTCAAATACCAATTTCTATACTGAATGAACCACATCAGCTATTCTACAGATATGCTCCTACCACAGCTTCTTCATCAATGCTGTTGAAAAATAAGTACCATGAAGAGCCTTTATAGCACTGATAGCTATTATATTACAGCATTACCTGCTTACATGCAGGTAATGAACTTTTGAAGAGCAGAAATAACTGGTATAAAACTATTCGTTGATGAAGGTTCTCTAAATTTCCAGCAGGAATTATCATAAATAATAATAATAAAAAAATCTTTAGCATCATCTAAGAAGCCTGAATTGTCAGCATGATCTTTCTAATGAAAAATAAAATCCATCAATCGTTCTAATTTTTAAATTCATACCCTGTGTATAAAATTTTAATTAATTTAAAATTTTAACTATGGAATAGGTCTTTCAATATCATTGAAAAGTCTCATTCTTAAATCTCTTATTACAGCATTAATACAGCAATAATGGAAATAAATTTACTGTCACATTTGCTGACCATATGTTCTCTCCTCACATGCTTGGGCACACAGAAGAGAAAGTCATGTTCTGTATCATTCTGTTCTTTCACAGTTCCTACATGTCTTTTTCTAACCAGAAGGAAAGAGCTGTACTGTCCTTTCTTTTAGCTTTTTTCTTTTTTCTTTTTTTTTTTTTGTTTCTTTATTTAGTGGTTTTTTTTTGGTCATAGTTGCACGGTACCTTGCTTTTAAAGTGGCAAGGTTATGGTACCCATTTATCCTTCAACATCGACAATAAAAAAAAGTCAGAATCAAACTGGATTCCTAACAGTCATATAATGAATTATTCTGATTTTATACACACTTACTTACCCAAGTTGTGTGTAATTGCTTGCTGATTTGGCTAGTTTTGTCATTGACCTTGAGTACGCCTCCTCTATTGTAGCTCTGTCAATGAAAGCAATCAAAAGCATAATCAATGCTTCAATTTTGAAGACAGATGGATATGTATTTGAAAAGATCAAAGCATAGGACTTTAGCTGAAAACAGCTACATATTAATGACTTCTCAAAAGGTATATGCAAAAGCACATAAATATGATTTTAAAATATGTATATAAATATATAAAATCCAAGAGCTCAAAATTCGCATAAAATTATTCCTCTTTTCCCTGATGTTTTACCTCTATTTTTAACAGTTCTTAGCAATAATTAGTACACTTCTCAAGCACAAAGAATTTCCTTTTGAAAACAGGAAACTAAGTCGCAGTGTCACCTGAAACTTTAACAGAGGAGTACATATCTAAATCTACTGAACTTCTAACACAACAGGACAGTCGGTTTTTGGAGAAGGGGATTAGGCATGTTAGTTTTAAATGTTAACCACAGTTGTATAATACAGTAACTTAATTACATTTTAAATCTCACGAACACTTTATAAAAAGTTCCCTCACTATGTACAAATAACTTTCTCCCCTCTTAATCCAAAGGTATCACGTTTTAAAGTTTTGCTGACAGTTGTTAACACCTTAATTCTGTATCTCTGGTCAAAAACCTTGAAAGACTGATATAATTTTTACTACTGAAGAAATAATTCCTTTTCTTCCAAACATGAAGAAAAACTGGTATCAACTTAAGCATAACAGCTCAACACTTAATATGACATTTCTAGTTTTCTACATTTATAATTTAAATCAACCTTCAAATTAGAAGTTGGTTATTAAGTGATGGTTAATGGTCACAATTTAGTTATAAGTGAATGGAACAAGCCTAGATATTCTAGTATTAGTTACTTCATACTGCTTTATATATATTCTGCACGTTACTGCAACACATAACTTTTAAATAGAAATCACAAACAGCACGTTAGAGTCAGGATTAACAAAGATAAATATTTACCTTTCTCTAATAAATTCCGCTAAATCTTTTGTTGACAAGTGTCCATGTTTCATGTTGTGATACAGGACATCAAAGCCATTGTTCCTTTCCCCCTAAAGTATAATTAAAAGAAAGGAGAATCATCAAACATAACATGTTAAAGCAATTACAGAACAAAGTATAAAATGTACATCCTTTAACAACTGATAGTTTCATGCTTCATGAACAGAATGGTTATGTCTAATTCCTCAGACTTCCCTCCACCCCCAATAGCTCTGTTAGTCCCAATAGTGTCATATATAAAAACACTAGAACCAAAACTACCTCAGTAGCCATTATTACCCTCTCTGCCAAACCTAATGACAGCTCCTCTCTTATATACTTCTGGGTTATATTCAAAACCATTTATTTTCTGGATTTCTTCAGCTCATTTATTCTTTTACTCCCTACCTTAGTGAAAACATTTAATACTGCCTTCCTCTTCCATTCTATCAAATCTTTCATTATTCCCAATACAGTGGAATTCAAATTTGGGGATCATCTGATAAACCACCTCCCCAGTTCTTCACACTTCACAGTTATTATTCTATTTTTTGTAAAATTTGTAAAATCACCAATCTCTACTTTCCAAGAGGTAACTTTGTTCTTATATTTGTTTTTAAAACTTAAAACACATTCCAATTAACTAGGCAAATCTCACCAGTAAAACTAAGACGCTGTCCTAAACACCAACTAATAAACTCAGCCAGCTTATCACTCTGGCACCAGGCTGAACTTGTCCCAGAAAGGAGAAAGCATCAATGAGGACTAAAGGAAGGCAAGGCAAGGCACAGCAGCACTGCTGCTACCAGGGAATCCATTCCCCTCCCTCCCTTACAACATCTTCAGATCCATTTTGCCACAGGAATACTGTCTTCAGGAAAACTGCACATATGTTCAGAGGGGAACAGAAGGAAAGAGGGGAAGTAGGATGTTGGACTTCTCAGAGGGGAACAGAAGGAAAGAGGGGAAGTAGGATGTTGGACTTCTCACAGTGGCAGCTCTGTTTCCAATGAGAGGAGCCTGACGATATGGTCACACATCCCGCCTATCACTTATGCCCTTTTGTTCTAAGGCAACTTGTTTGCGCAACCAACACGATTAAGGAACTTATACAGCTGAAAAACAAAGCTGGCAAATAAAGTTCAGTGATCTGGATCACTATGAGGACAAACAGCTGTACTGCTAAAGCAGAAGAGATAGCAGCAGAAAGCTTGGGGCAGGCAGCAATCTGCAACCTAAGTGGAAGCAGCTAAAAGTGAATGGAAGATCTTTACAGCAGCCATATTTATGTTAAATGTGAAGAATATTAGGTAACACAGAAGTCTCATCATTAATATAAGAAGCTCCCTTAAAGGATACCATGAATATACACAAATTCACAAGTAACAGGTGAAGGAAGGCAATTGGATTCAGATTGCTATCCAGAAATTAGAATATTAGCTTTATTTGCTCCAAGTATTAAAAAAAAGAAAAAAAAAACAAGCAAAAAAAACCCAACAACAACAACAACCTTTAAAATAAATGTTTCTAAGGTTGCAGGAAGTTGTAACCTGTTCATCAAAATGTAGATCAGTTTAGCATAATTGCAATCACAGAAAGACCCGTAAAAACTACGATACTAGTAGAGCTAAACTGTTTATACTAATATAAAAAGAGAACTACGGATAGAATATGGATTTTACAGTTTAACAAAGGATAAGAACACAAACTAGTAGGAAATACATAAATTGTGCTTTTATTTATGTTACATAGTCTTAGTATTTCAAGTACTAATCTACCTGTAAAAATTCAATAAGTTGTTTGGAGCAATTGAAGATACCAAATCCTATGTTCATATTGGGCACATAGGGAATATAACTAAGAACTAATAACAAATTATGTCCGAGACAACCATATCTATTTTTATTATGAATAAGATCTCTGCAAAAAGAAAACAGTTTCAACACCCTTTCTGGGATATCGAACTAGCTTTCCTCACAGTTTGAGGCACAGAATACTTTTTGTTACTGGTGTAGTAATAGGTACATACTAACTTTTTGTATTTACTCTATATGAACCCCAATGAATGCATCACATTACTGAAATGTCAGAAGGACTCTAAGACATCACTGATATTTTTCAATTATGATATAAATCTAAATTCTTCTTTAGTCACTCTGAAGTTATTACTATGTCTAAATCCAGAGATAAACATTTACCAGTAAGTGTTAAGCAGTTCTTCCAGAAAAAAAATAATATAATGCTCCTTTATGAGCTGTTCTCTCTTTCCCTGGCTTTAATGTGCTTCTTCTAAGCCAATACATTGCACACAATGTGTTGAACACAGATTGCTTGGAAACTCTGGAAGAGACTTTTTGTGATGGAGTAGCTTTTAATCTTTTCTATACTGGAGCACCATAAATTTCCTGCCTGGGCAAAATACAGGAAGGGTAGTATAGCCTTGACCCTGTGTCTGGCTGTGGTCTTCCTGAGCGCTGATAATCTATCACCGTCGTAACTTCACAAAGCTTGACAAAACGACATGATTCGGAACAACAAATTTCCATCTTCTTCTTGTTCCCTAACTGTACGTAAAATATACTGCAAAGCAACTGTTTTTTCCCCTTAAGTTTTCTAGTCAGTCCTACTCATTCTTGACCTCCCGTCAACAACAAAAAGCACAGCAGAGAACCAGAACAGATATTTTCCAAATTAAAAAAATCCCCTGAAAGCCACGTTTTATCCACCATCAATAGTTACTAATCCAAGAAATTGTGAAAGATACATTAAGATTTAAAGAAAGCAGCAAGACTCCCAGAACTGAGGCACAATGTGGTTTAAATTCAGCACAGGCATAAAACCTGTTTTCACTTACTAGTACAATGCCAAGTGTCAGATTATTTTACCACTATCAGGCTCCACCTATAAACACACGTCTAAAATTCAAAACTGCATGTTAACTGTCCAGTTATTTCCAGGTTACATGATCAAGAGTTCTGATAATTAACCTGAGGACAATTCTATAAATTATGCCTTTCCCACTTATCTCTGAAGACATAAACCTAACACAGTGAATGTGGTCTGGCGGCACACATTTTTTTTTGCATAGGAAGAGCTTTGCAGTCTATCTACAACTACTGCATTTAGTAGTTATTTTTATGAAGACTAACTCAAATATTCATATACAAATCAGAATTAAGGTTTTGTATTTAGGATAAAGACAGAGACATATGCTGTGGCTAAGCAGGAAAAAAAGGTGGTTGAATTCAAGAAAATAGTAGTACATTTACTGTGTATGCACATAACTGGCAACAAGCCTGCTCTTTTTTTTGCTAGTTCTCCCTCAGCATTCCCCCCAATATGTTGTGCACTATTCTTTAGGTGGAAGCTATATGTCAAGCTAATTTTTCTTCATTAAGTGTTTTTACCCCCAATTCCTGATACCAACAGCAATAACTGGGGTCACAAAGTCCAGTACTGACCTACTTAAAATTAAAAAAAAAAAAAAAAAACAGCAGACAGCTGAGGGAACTGAGACCTTCCACTCCCATTCAGAAGCAATTATCACTGACTGCTAAGACAGAAAGCCAGTGAAGGCAGATGCGGGTTTATCTAGCAGTTGCCTAGTTCTTGGAGAAAGTAGAACCTCTTTCGTGATCGAGAATTATGAGATTATATGCAATATAGTTCCTGATCAGTTTGAAAGACCATTCTGTGAATATCATTTGGGGTGCATAATGTCATCTGTTGAGGATAACACTGCCATAATTTTGCAAAAACAAACAAAACCCTGTAAAACTGTGTTTAAGAATGTACAATTTTAGTAGTCCCCTCTCCATGTGGTCTCCATTTAATTACTTAGGATTTTCTAACATTTTTTTTTTCCTAGAGTTAACAAAACCTTACTCAGAAGCTGGCATTCTTGTTGAGATTTACCATTTGACAATGTCATAAAAGAGAAGATGTAATGTACATGTCTCGACAGCAAGCTGTAAGAGGAAAGACTTCTAACATAAGTAAACACCTCAAATAAGTCTACAGTAAGACACTACCGACCACTCTGCATACAAAATCAATTAGAATGATGGAAAATGAGGGCAGAGTCCTTCCATTTCCCTTCATCAGAAACTAACTGCTATTATTTTCTTATGGAAATGAAAGCAACCCTGCCAGCAATTGTCAAGTCAGAATTCACTATTTCCATGACTTGTGCATAACAGGAAACAGATTACAGGAACTCCCTGTTTTGCTAAACTATTTTATTAGGTTTCACATATTTTTAAGTATAGGTTTTTGTTTGTACATATAAAGACAATTCTGAATATAAAACTTATGTATAGTATAGTAAATAGAAATTTGAGGGAATCTGTAGCAGCATTTATTTCTTATGTTCCTAAACAAGTTGTGTAAGTACAGGCTCTACTTTGGACTAAAACCTTTCAACATTAATGCATATTAGCACAAAAGACTAATACTCTCTTTTTACCTTGATGCAAACAGATGTTCCTTAATTATTAAGGCTACTCTAAAATCTCCATGACCAGATATTTCTACTCATTTAGTCAGTGGGAGAAGAAAGGACAGCTGCAAATACTGTTTCGATACCAAAACTTAGCAAGTGAGATGTTAATATTTACATGTATTTAAACACCTTATGATTTTGGTCAAACTTTGACCAGAGAAGTTCAGATGGTTAAGAAAAAAACAAAAACAAACAAAAAAAACCCTAAGTTCAGTAAAGTAAGAAGCATTCAAAAATATGCAAATTGTCATCTTTTTAACCTATGCTTTTATAACCTACATTAGTAGTAATTGAGTATTCATTCATGATCATCCTTCATTACTATTCAGCCTTCCACACATTACCATATTACATTCAAGAAATAGAATAGAATAAAACTATACTTTTTTTTTTTTTTAATAAATTGCTAAAGTCATATCCTTTAATCCTTTTTTAAAATAGCCTCTGAAGCTCACAAATTATTCTCTAGAAAATGGGTGAGCAAGTACTTGAGCTGCAACATTCAGAAATGTCAACTCAGCTTAATTACATGGATTTTATTTATTTATTATTTATTTATTTATTTTTTAACCAGAAAAGGTTTAGGTCTCTATCTAGTTCTCATTTTAGGGCATTTGAAGTAAATTAAACTCCAAAATTTAATTTTCAAATCCTGTTTTGATATACCATTATTGCCTTACTGAGGAAGAAGCCTAACAAAAGAAAAAGGAAGCTGTAAGCAAAACAAAATTAATCTTCCAGGAGGTATGCATATTTTAATGAATTCTTGTTCTTACGGTTTTTGCTCTTTACTCTGTTTTTTAAAAAGAACAATCCCATACAGCTCAGGAGAACCCCAGTCACGTTGTCTTAAAATGGCTTTCTACACTTGTGTTGAAAGCACAACTACAAAGTAACCTCCTTAACCAAAAAGGAGCCCAGCACCAGAATTACTCCTTCCTAATCCCCTATATTCCACCAGAATGAACAAATACACAGCATCTAATGGTTGGTCAAGCACAGACTAATTCTTAAGCTTCTCACTAGGTTTTAGGTCACAGATAGCTAAACATTATACATATACAAAAAGGAAAAAGAATGAATACAGGCAATAAAGTCACATTGTTCAAGAAAGTAAAGTTTTCTTTTGCCTCTTGTTTTGCAGTTCCAGGGAGGCTGGCCTAAATATAGTTTTACATTTAAAAGTTCTGCTCACACTACAATGTCAGCTAGGGGTATGAAAAAATCCACACCCCTAATCAACACACTATGCATAGAAGAATCCTAGTAAATATAAAGCTTCTAGCATAAAAATCATTTCAGTAGCAACATTTTGTCCATTCCAAGAGCTGAACCAATATGCCCCCTCACAGCTGTACACGATCAATCCATTAACATGGCAGGAGGGGACACACAACCACCTCGCTTTTAGTAGTGAGGCACAAGATCCAACACAACAAAACAGGAGATTCTGAAAATTAGAACAGCCACACAATACTCAGCACTTTAACAGCACTTTATTCTACACAACATAAAATATGAGAGGAATAGAGCATATCTGGGTAAATGACCTTCATGTGAAAAAATGAGTGCAAGAATTGCACTCAAAAAAGTTCAAATTAGGTATTTCCTGAAACTATGTGCAATTTTTTCAACAACAGTAAGATTTAATTAACATAGTTTACAAAATACCTTATTTGACTATCAATTTACAAATATTAATGTAACAGAACAATAGATTGCATGTTCCTACTCTGTTTAACTATTAATCTACAAATATTAGTGTCGCAATGATAGATTTGGAGTTCATTCCTATACTTCCAGAATGAAAGTTACAAACATTAACAATAAAAAATCTACCTACAGGCTTTGGAAGATATATACTATTCATTGTGCCTTGTTTTCAATTTACTCTCCTAAAGGATTAAGACTTTAATTAAAGTGATAGAACTTCACCTAACCCCAAATAAACTCATTTTAGATGCTCTGATAAACACTGCTGTCATATTGTTTAAACTATTACTGCTTCCTACTGCTTAAAAATAGTTTATTTAATTGACCACGGACTCTGGGACTCTGTATACATGAAAATATTCTTCTGATAAATATTATGGTGTTATATTTTTCCAAAGTTAGCTATCAGTAGTGAATTTTCAATTACCTTGTCTCTGAAAAACCTATAAAAATTCAGAGAATATAAAAATACACAAAAGTGGTTGTCTGATAGACCAGGCAATGTAAATATCTTCTTCAGTTTGAAAAATCTTGAGCAAGTCTAAAACCAAAAGGGAACGGACAATTTCAATTTGCTTGTTCCAGTTTCAGTAAGATATTATATTCTTGAAAGCTACAAGTAATAGCAATTAAAAAATAAAGGGAACAGGTCAAAGCATACATTTTTAGATCACAAAATTTCCAGAGTTAACACAGACAACATAAGGAAGAGATCAGTTTCCAGCTTTATGAAGAACTTCTAACAATTTTATCAAATAAATTTGAAAAAAATAGGAAATACATATTGGTTTAGAAGTGACTTATTTTGGTTAACTTAATGCAGTTTAATAGATTTTCAATAATAACAGTATCACCTGCACCATTCAACCACTCAATTTAAAATCAAACTTATGTCAAAGCTTGTGCAATACTTCCTTAGTGCTAAGACGACAGTAAGCCAATGATAATAAATGTTTTTTATTCTACTGTACCAGCATCAGCCTACTCAAAGTGACAAAACCTTATTATGCATAATGGAAATAACTCAGGAAAGTCTTCCCTTTAAGTTTCATCCTTGCTTTGATACAGCACATACATAGCAGCAGGCACCCACTGTTTTATGACAACATCCTAATTAGGAATTGGGAATGTTTGGACATATGACTTGAATGCCTGAAACTCAGTCATAAGAATAAAAGCAATGTACCATACTAGCCTGTACTACCTGTTTGTAACTTTTGATACCACCTAAACTAACTGTATTCTACTGTCTTTGAAAACTGCTGCTCTAGAGTTCTTGACTACATTGCGTATTTACTGACCCCTATATTTTTCAAGTCATAGGCCAGTGACTTCAACTTTACAAGTCCTGAAAATAGCTTTGTTTATCTTTCAATGCCCTCTTGGAAGCAGCTGACAGGTCCAAAACCATCTTAGAGAAAGCACATTTTTCTTACATTCCCTACAGAAGTACCTGCAACTACTCAAGTACTTTTAAAAACAATACAATATGAAAAACTGTAATAAGTTACAAGACTACTACCATAGAGAAACTAAGATTTGTTTTGTTTTCATGAGATCATTTTTAGGAAGTTTTTAATCTCTTTTCCTACCAACTGCAGAAAGTTACTGAATAGGTAAAGGACCTTCTAAAGCAGAAAGTCTAGAGTTCAATTTCCAATGCACAATTTCAGGGGAAAATTGATGTCAGCATGTACATGTATAATTAAATATTAATTATACGGTGCAGATTCATTTTCATGTCACTATCTCACAGAGCATAAATGCCCCATTTCGTAGATGAGGAAACTGGCATAAGGGAGCCGAAGGTTTTGCCCAGTGTCACCTAGAAAGCCAAAGCAAAAGAGAGAAATGGGACACAGTTCTTCAGAAGTTCTATTCACTACCACCTCGCCTTCTACTTAATCATTTCTTTTATTCTCTAATCATTACACATTCGGTGTTTTTCCACACACAAACTGTTAAGCTTCACCTTAATCCTGTCACTACATTTCAAAGTATATAAAGGGCTTGTATCCTGTATCTTAAAGTATTACAGTTAACAGTTGTGAACAATAATCCATTCTGAAAAGTCGACCAAAACGGACAGACCTAATTATGCAAAATGACCTGTGTATTTACGTTTGGTCCCCAGGAGCTGTAGATACTAATTACTTTCAGACATAAAAATCATCATATTTAGACACTACAGTTACTTTTGGAAGATATTTACCCACATCAGCAAGGAAGCAGCAATCCCTGTTCCTTTTTATTTTACTTCTAAACAAAAGAAAACCCTGTCCATGGTATTGCAGATGTTTGACAATTTTTCAAGTGTTTGGACCTTGCCTAGTGTCTGTCATAACTGCAAGACAAGCAAGAAAAGTATGCTTCTTTTTCCTATTTTAAGGCATTTATGGAGGTAGATGAACTGTGCTAACAGAAGACAACCTCTTTCACTCGGCATTCACCGCTGAACCCACAGGAGGAGTCTTGCCAGCCTCACTATAAGGCAGAGGCTCTGCAGAGCAGCAAGGGGGAGTGGGATGGGACAGGAAGGGGGGAAGGACATGTCCACTATCTCATATTTGCTGATAGCACTTACGAAGCCACAGTCAGGCCAAGAAAAGCTACAGGAATGGGCCCACTGCCTTTACTGATCTAACAGCATTACCAGCCTAAAACACAGCTCGACACAAACAGCTAAAAGAATATACCAAAGTTTTGTTAAATAGCATATTTAAAGTGAAAAACGCTCACTTTCACTTTTTATTTTATTCCTACTAGAGTATACTAACTTTTAGAGTGAAAGTAGGAATTTTTGTATTAGAAAAAATTATTATTGTACAACAGATAAACTCTTCACCCTAATAACCCTATCCAACAGAGGAGCTTCCCTTTAAAACAGATTCATAAGGGAAAGCAAATCTAATATTTTATTATACTGAATACTGATATTCTGTCTAAAACAAGAGTGAAAATAAAAAGACAAAGTAAAGCTGTCAAAGACAAAACCAGGCTCACGTTACATTTTATTTCTAATAATAACACATTTGTGAGATCAATTTTCTCTAAGCACTGAGAATGTGCTGTTCATGTAGAAAAAGAGCAGAGAGATCTAAAAGTTTCTCTTCCTATTCCTGTCTTGTTAAATAGTTGCTTTAACGTTTTCCTTACAAGCTGGTAGAGATGCGTGTTAAAAACTAAACCTCCTGTAAACCAGCAGAGCTGCAAGACACCTGATGATTATAAGAACTGTTATTTTTATGCTTTGGTCCAGATGCATCCACAGTGAATACAAGTTATAATTCATGTGAGACTGAATATGAATTCAAATTCATGCTCTCTCCGCAGGAACGTATTTGCTCGTTTATTAAAAAAATAAAATAAATAAACGTGCCTCTCCACGAAGACGGGTGCCCAGCAGCTACGCTTACAGAGCAGGCTGCAAGGTCTGTTGTTCCTCCCACTGGCTGCACCCTGGGACACGCAAGGGGAGCAGACTCCAGGGTGCAGCTCCGCGGCCGGTACGATCCCCCCCGTGCACCCGCGTTAGCCAGGAGGCTTGAGGAGGGCAGGTCGGGCTCGAGGCGAGGCCACGTTGAACGAGAGCCCCCGACTGAGGGCGGCGCGGCCTCCACACCGGCGCCCACCCGCCCTCCTTCTTCCCTGGCCGTCCACAAGACAAGAGGGGACACAGCGCGACGGTCCCCGCTGCTGCCGGCCGAGACTGGACCCCGCGGCGCCCCGTACATCACCGCCAGGCCGCAGCCGTTACTGCGGAGCGACGCCAGCTGCCCCATCCCCCCAGGCCCCTACATCCGTACCCAGAAGCTCTCGGCAAAGGACGCCATCATCATCCCGCCGCCGCGCGGCCCTCGCTCAGCGCGGCCCGGCCCCAGCGCCTCCGCCGGCGGAGGAAGCAGGCGCCGCTGCAGCGCGCCGCCCTTCCCGTCACGGCGCCGCCGCCACGCCGGCCCCCGCGCATGCGCCGCCAGGGGCCGTCGCCGTGCGCGCGCCTCGCCACAGCGGCGCGCGCATGTGCGCGGGGCTGCCGGCACACCTAGCGCGGGGTGCAGCCGTTAGGCCCCGCCCCTGGTGCGTTCGTGCCACGCGCGGGTGGAGTAAGGGGAGGTGCCACTTAAGGTCTGCCCGGGCAGCAGCCCAAGCTTCACCATTCACCAGAACAGGAAAGTGAGGGACAGCTTGGAGAGTTTTGCACAAGGCTGCAACGTTGCAGCATAAGGGCATAGGTGAGGCAACTAGATCCTATCTTTTTTGGAGAAAAGATTAACAGAAGGCCTAGTTGTAGTTTTGTAGTTTCTAAAGCTTAGAAAGAATAACTACTGAGGCTTCATCAGATTTAGAGAAACTTCTTCCAAATGTAAACTTCCACGTAAACTTCCAAGTGAAAACAGAGACACAAGCCAGTAATTGCAGTCTCCAAGGGATTCACTTCCCAAATGTGAAAAAAATCCTAATTATAAAAATATACTTACAGAAGACAATAACTGGGCCTGTCCAGAAGAGGAGCAGCTTTGGTTAGCTCTTTTCTCCAGTGTGGTTAATGAAGCAGGAAATAGTATTACCACTACCTCACATGGTTGTTGCAAAGGGAAAGGAAAAAGAAACCCCTCACACCTCACAATTTAGGAATGCTAAAACTCATCACTCTTAAGCTAAGTCCTCTTGCTCCCCTTGAATCTGAAGGTCTTGAGGCAACTCACCTTGCCCTCCTCGTCTCAGGGGCCAGACTCAGGTGTGGCAATGGGCACAGAGACAGCCTGCTTGCTACCACCAGCATTTCTACTGATACTACTCAGTCCTGTTGCATGGCCTGCACCCTTACACTCCTCCGTCACGCATACAACCAGCCAGCCAATCTGCAGGCAAACAGTAACCTTGCTCAGGAGCCCACATAGCTGAAATGGGCTTCTCCCTGCAACACTCAGCCATTGCACAGTTGCAGAAAAACAAATTATTTCTGTATGTTTGACAAAAATGGCTACCTTAAATATGGTTGGCACTGATGGTTCATCACTATTCCACTGTTAGGACAGGAACTGGCAGACAATCTTGAGTAAAATCCCCTCTAAAGGATTCAGTAAACCACTGAAGATTGATTACACCCAATCCTAGAACACATACTTTTTTTTCATTGCCACATTGAACAAATTCATACTCTTTTGAGGTAACTACAACAGTAATGAGCATCTTTTCAGCAAGACAGCAGAAGATCCTTCAGTGCAGTTGGTGCCTAGGTTCACTGTGAACTACTGGGCATCCTAGTATAGATTACCATCCCAAGTACTTACTTGCACAGGATGCGACAGTTTGAGGGACAGGCTCCTAAAAGGTCTCCTTCATCCATAATCGTCTCACCAATCGTCTCGACAAATTATTTCAAACATACTAAAACTTCAGTTTCCAGCCCCTTCTTTTCCTCCCTGCACATTATTAACTAGCACAGAGACTGTGGACTGTTGGACCAGAATACAGTAAATATTCACCAAACCTTCATCTCTCAGTCTATGCAGTGCTGCTTTTCACTAAGAGTATTAATTGACCAAAACAGCAGTTGAGGTTTCAGCAGTGACTATAAATAAAAGACCAGATCTAAGCAAAGATGTTGGGAGCTACAGCTTTGGCAATTCTATGCAAACAAGTGGTACTTGTTTAGATAAATGCTTTATCCAAACTTCCACAGCCATGATTTTGCCAGCATAAAGCTTTATCCCAAGTACAAAGAGAAAGCAGCATACAATTGCAACACATTAATCTACAACTTGACATGTGAATCTACAACTGACCGCACAGACTTTTAAAGATAATGAAAAAGAACAATAGTCCAAATGCTTCAAATCATTTGATAATTGCCATACTTATAAATTGTCAGGGATTGCAGCTGGTCTGTGAAATCCCTGGCTCCCTTAGCAAAGAACGTTAACCTTGAAAAGATTAGAGTGTATCTATGAGATAGGGAGTTCACATGGAGACAGCAGAAAGTTATTAACAAGTTTAAGGAGGTTTTGGCCACAGAGCAGAAACTGGCCAAGCTAAGAATCATCCAATCATAAATCTGTTACTAGCTACTGTCCTTTGTAGTCCTCACCAATAAGCAGCAGCCACGACAAGGAGAGCTCGGTATAAATAATGTACCTAAAAAACAATAAAGCGTAGTTTGCCTTGCATCTACCCCAGTTGTTTGTGTTTTTGGCCGCCACGACTGTGACAATATATAGCTGTCTCATAGCCACTAGAAAACTAAAGCTCTTCATATGTTAAGAATGGATAAAAATGATTAAGACAGAATGCATAAACTAACCCCCCCCCCCTTTTTTTTTTTTTTTTTTTTTTTTTTTTAAATAGGAGACTGTGGAAACAGAGTTGAAGCTATTTTATCCTTCTCAAATATACCAAGTTGAGGATATGCCCTTCAAAATGCATTCTCTTTGATGTTCTTAAATAATAAAATACTACAAAATATCTTGATGTGTAAACAGGAACTTACACTGCTATATCAGGTTGAGATTCCATAAGGTGACAAGCACCAATGAGATAAAAAGCCAGAGCTTGTGCTTACTGCCATGGTGGAAGACAAAAGGTGGGGAAGTGGATTGTGAAGCACATCTCTTTGAAGAGCTTTTTCAACTTTGCTACTATCAGACTATGCTATAGAATCATTTCAAAAACATCAGGATGTTCTTCTAGGTAAGCAGTTATACCTGCAAGCCCCAGGAGATTAGTAATTCTTGCAGAGGACTAGTGTGCTTTTGTGACTAGAGATTTATTACGGCCTAGTTATAACTAGAAGAAGGAAAGGAAGCTGGAGGGCCAGGGGGGACTAAAATCAGTCCAGAGTAAGAGATAAAAGAGTGAATACAGCTAACTAACCAACCTGGTCCCTACATTTCCCCCGACCACTAACAGCTATGCCATGCCTTTCTCCTCTTTTTAAAGGCAGAATCCTAAGTTATTTCAGCAGACTTAGATAACTTAATAAAATATTTGGAGTAGAAATTAACTTAGCAATCATACAGAAGCATGATAATGCATGTTGCTAAATGTAGTTGCTACACCATAAGAGCCATCTTTACTAGACTTAGGTAATTGTTTAAACATAATGACCACGTTTTGTTAAATACTCAAAGTGAACATGAAATGTTCAAATCAGCTATAAGAATTTTGTCCAAAAAGCTACCACTGTTAGTTTTATGCTTTTGCATCACATAACCCTATAGCAGCGAGTTATGTAAGTGGAAAAATACATGTTTAAATAGCTTGTATTAGCACGCTTCTATAAGCATTATATAAATTAGATTAAAAAACTGCAAGGTTTGGTTCCAAGCCTTGATTAGTTTTTGTTTAATTTACTCCTATTTTCAGAGTATTGGTAATACAGGTACTGAGAATGATTTTTTTCCCCCTCCCATTTTGTCACCTTCAGCAAGCATCATCTGTTGCAACAAAGTTAGTCAACATTAACATTTCTTGGTAATAAAGCAAAAAAGTACCAGCACCACCCACAGACATTCATTAGAACCCTGACCAACCTCTTATGTATACATGTATCTGTAAATGGTCCTAAGCACCACAAAGCATCTAAACTGAATTAATACTAACCTATTCTAAGATCTTTTCTTTCAGGTAAAATGCAAACACTCCTTGTTTTAAAACCCTAAGCAGGCTCCAGAACTTACATACATGAACCAGAAGAGAGCACTACTGAATTGGGCAAAACAGAAACTGAACATGAAGCTTCCATCTTTCATTAAAAACTGGAGTGCAACATCTATATTTAAACAACTTTATTAACATAGTCAAGCAGTGATCAACATTCACATCTATTGTCACATCATACAAATGTAAATACAAAATTACTACAGTACAATATATATTCTCTGCATGATCCAAAATATTTGGTGGCCCCAAAAACTCTTTAAAATTCAGCAGCTTATCAAAAATTAAAACCATATTCTATTTAAAATGAAGTTCTGTTAGCACATAGGCAGACTTCAAGAAATATCACTCAATTTAGTACAGTTTGAGAGGTTGCAGGATATGCTTGAAGGAAACATTCCAACATTGTGGCAGATACAGAAACATCAGATTTAAAGCTTTCAAGCAAAACTCATACAACCTAAGTTGTCAGCAGAAAGATCCAGTCATTTCTCATTTTAAATTATTTTATATACTGCATCCAATTAAAAATTTTAGGAGTGTTCAGTAAGTCAGACAAGGTACAAGGAATCTACCTATTTCTTCCCATGAAAAAGATGGGATTACATTAGAGAATTCAACAGCTGAAAAAAAAATGGTTACACCAATCTTTTTTTCTCCCCCACCAGTAACTGTCCCCACATAAATCATCCAGGCCTTCTCAGTTTTGTTGCTCACCCAAAGCAAAGAGATACCTAAGGTGAAAGTAGCACAATAGAAGCTGCTTAGAGGAAAGTAATACTATAAGCGCTGAACTGAGATGTGGATTTGGCTTAAGAAGCATACTGTAACACCACACGGGAAATCATCTCTTCTACAGTCATTTTAATTTCCCTCACATAAGTACATTCAAGTGAGTAAGTATCCTTATTATTTTAGCAGAACACACTCTGTAAGGCAAGCAAAAAGAATACCCACCTCAGAATTTCTCATGTAAAATCATCTAAAACTGGCTCGCTCCAAACATTAAGTGCAAAGAGCAAGCATCAGTGGCAGACACAAGAAGGTTTCTATTGGAGAAGAACACCTAGGAGACTGGTGGATGCAAGTCATCCTGGAGAATGCATAGGTGAGCGAAGCATACAGCTACTGATCAAGCTTTAGTTACTCTAAATGAGGTTACTGGAAATACGCATTATATAGCAAATACATATGCAAACTATCAGTAACTATCGGAGATAACTGCAAGATGTTTTGTAATTTACAGCAGTTATTTCACTGTAGAGCCTAACCTTTATCTAAGATAAAAAGTCACTCTTTAGACCCTACATACAAGTTTTATGCATCTATCACCCTAATGAAAGAAGCAGTATTGAAGTAATTAGTGTTAAGTTGCAACTTCTTTCCTTGATAAAATCTGAAACAAAAGATTTTCAAAACAACACTGCATTTTAAAGCATTTCTTTTTAAAAAAGTATTTCAGTTGTTTTTGAATGTGGATGCATTCTCAAGGGAAGAATGATTTTGCACCTGTTATCTACTTATACATTCAATATGAATAAAATAGGTGAAGCAAAAGTCATTATTGTCCCACAGTAGAAGGTTAATTTAGAGGAAGTTTAAGATAGAGAAGCTGCCTAATATGAAATACATAAACTGATATAATTAAGACATTTTTATAAGCATGTATTCTGAACAAAAAAGGGTATAAGAGTATTCACCTGAGAAAGCTAGTATTTGATTTTTTTAAAAAAAATTAAGTAGCAATGAGTTTCGCTTGAGGAAAGTCACTTGAAGTTTTAAAATATACATTTTACTATTATAAAATACATGCAGTTTAAGTAGATAAGATGGATGTTAACATAAAAGTCCTAGCCAAAAAGAAAAAAAAAAAATCACAGTATCAATATTGTTATAAAATTTATGCTACTCCTAAAAATCTTAATGGTTATAAATCTTAAACCCATTCTTCCAAAAGTGATCTCTTGAATACAACCTTTAAGTAGCAATAAACTAAAGCATAAGAATTAGCTTATTACAATTTTAATATATACACATTCACTGATTTAGAAAATAATTAAGCTTTGGAAAAAAAAAATTTAAAATTTATTATTTTCGCTTGCACTGGTTAAAATAATTAACTTTTTTAATCCCCTAAATGAAGAGAGGTGTTTCTTGAATGTGTAATGAAAAACTGTAGTATTGAATGTCACTTAGGACTAATCTAACTGCAATTTAGACCTGCCAAAAAGATACATTTGTAAAGATTTTAAATATACTTTCTGTTACCAATTTAGGTTGATCAGCAGCTTTTGTTCACTCTCAGAATCCTTCAAAAGGGGAAACTCAAAATAGGAAAAAAGGCATATATAAAAACAGTAAACACTGACCTCCTGAGGTTTCTACAACAAAAATATTCAAGTAGAAAATCTACACCCTTACTTAGCAGCAGCTATTTCTGTAGTTGAGCACACTAACAGCATTTTATTCAGTGTGTAAGGAGCAAATGAAGCAAGCTGTGCTTTTAACATGCCAAGAAGCAGAAACACTGGAATGTAACAAACTCACAATTCTACCAGTATAAACATTCGGTCAACATTCAAGAACTGTCAAGACTACACCACAAGAATTAAGATGCTTTTTATATATCCCATGATGCAATAATTTGAATCATTAACTGTTAATGCTGATTCAGAACTTTTCTTACCTCATGTTATAACCTAAATAGTGCAGAGATTTGTAGAAGCTATTTTATGCATTATGAATATGGTTTATTAGCTTTAAAATATACCAAGAAAGAACTTATGGATACCAAAGACTATTCTGTCCATACTGTTTATTTCTGCTTTAATTGCTTTCCTTGCTGTTATACCACATCAGTTCACAGATACCTATTTTAATAGGTATCTAGTATATACAAAAATAGCATCATAAGCTAACCTAAGATGAGGTGGAGTGGTTTTTATTCTTTTTGGTTAAAGGGACTTTCTGAAACTTTAAAGAGTTTAAATTCAGTTTCTACCTGCAATGCTACAGTATTATTTAGGTAGGTTTTTCATTTTATTAATGTTTAATCTCACTTCCTTCTGAAATTCTTCCCTAATGCTTAAGAAAACTCAAAATTTATGTTAGTTCAGGTCTAAGGTAATTTCTCACCTTGCTAAAATTTGAAGTTTTTTTTTCTTTCAGAATTTGGGTTTCAAGTGGTTTTAGTGACTAAAACTATTACTTCAGAAACATTAATCAAAAAGAAATTTTATATTTGCCATCAATACAGTATAATTTGAAAGTTATCACATGCAATTTTGACCAAATTGAATAAATACTATGTACTTCCATTACTGAATGTACTTCCATTACTGAATGTACTTTGTATAGTACATGTCCAAACTATTTTCATAGTCATTCAAATTTGCAAAGCCAAAAAAAAGAAGGAAAAAAGTGCATGGGAGGGGTGGAACACGTCAAAATGTACATCCTGTCATGCATAAAAAAAATCCCCAAACTCTTTGAACAGCACTTAAAAATTCACACTCACACAGTTCAAACTTCAGTGCAATGGCTAAATCATTCAACACTCAAAGAAGAGAACCATGCAAAGAAGAGTAAATTCTTAAAAAGAAAAAAAAAATCCCACAGAAATAAAAAAAATAAAAACAAAAGTTATCCAGTATCCATTCTGCAATGCAAAGGTGAGAAACTAAAACTATAAAAAGGCAGTTATATGGCTTAATTTTGTTTTGCAGATTAATTATGCAACACTTAAAATGGAAAGCTGTGGTTTCACCTCTGACCAGCAGAGTTTAAAAAACAAACAAACAAACAAAAAAACCCAAAAAACGAAAAAAAAATCCACCCCCCCTCCAAAAAAAAAAAAAAAAAAAAAAAAAAAAAAAAAAAACACACACTCTCCATTTTCCTTCATCATCATGGGATACTCTTTAGGCAATCTAAATTAAGAAAGACTTGCCACTTTTAGATGGACACAAGATCAAGTGTACCAGTTAGGATTTCACATTCACAGTACATAAGAAAATACACATGGAAGGAAAAATAAAGGGTTAACTTAACAAGGATTTATTCACAGGAATACATGTAGGTAGAGAGGAGGAAAAAAAAAAAAAAAAAAAAAAACCAGACAAAAAACACACACAACAAAGCTAAGCAAATGAAATGAAGAGGATCCAAACCAACTTTCACTCCATAGCTTTAAACTTGCACCCTTGTGCATTTAACTATATCACAAAGGACCACCAACATGTGCTGCTACAGTGTAGATATCCTGCATTACATCCAGAAACTTAAACATCTCTAAGATCATGCTTTGAACAAAAAGAAAGCATAGATGGTAATATGTTGAGTGGGAATAAACACAAATATAGCAATCATGTCATCAACTTCTACAATTGTCTTACATGCCAACTAACATTGACGCAGCCTTTAACGGGTCTTACCATGTAACTCATTTTAGAGGTTCTGATAAAATCACTAGTATATAACCATGCAGAAAGCACATCACACTGACAGCACAGATGCAAATATTTTGCACACCTATATCAGCTTTCCACATTGTGCAGGTTACACACAATACAATATCAATCTTATTCTTAACAGATCCTAAAAGGTATTTCAAGGCCTAATTATAAACTACAGTATATCTATATCCTTAATAAAAATAAAATCCACAGAATCTTAGAAAAGGAAATTTAAATGCAGGGCTATATTGAATTGGTAAACTGCAACACAAAACTGGCACAACATAGGTAAATGTATACCAATTTCACTCTGTGATGCAAGCATGCTACTTTCCCACTAATTTAAATTACTTCTGATCACTATGAGCCAGAATGCATGCCTGAACCTTAAACTGCACGTTAAGAATAATGCCTTACTCTAGAAATTAAATCTAATGAAGTACAATAATCAAATCATATCCACTACTATAAAATTTTTAAAAGTAAATATTAAGATATCAATCTTTCAAGTGTCCCTCCCCTTACCGCAAAAACAAAAGGAGTGACTCATTTAGCAGCTTGCAGGTTTCTTCATTTTGTCAAATGTAACCTTTATTAATTTATGATGGGGTTTCTGTATTATACACTGCAAGTTCCTGCTCCTAATACAGACACAAGCTGCATTTTAACTGTACTAGCTTCATTTGTGCAGTTCTTCATTAACATGCAAATACCTAGGAATCCCATCAGGCAGGATAAAATAATGTAGAAAATCCCTTACTTAAAAAAAATAAAAGAAAAAAAAAAGAAAGCCTCTTACTGTTTGTGACCCCCATTCTTAGGTTTCCTGTATTGTGCGCAAAATAGTTTTCCTCTTTATGTATCCCTATGGTTCAATTATATGGTTCTTATTTTGGTACAATTCCCCACAATATTCCAGAATGTGCTGTTTTGTGAATAGACTTTTTTTTTTTTTTTCCTTTCACATCCAGTGCAGAGTTGTAATAGGAGACAGATTTCCACCTACAAAGGCTCCAGATGTTAAAACATTTCCCAACATCGACTTAATACAGTGACGGCAACACCTCCCTCCCGCCCCTCCCAGTAGGGTTGGGATTGTACTGTATTCCCTACTGGTTTACCCTTCCCCCCAGTAAAGGGTAACATTTTCCCTGGGTGCAGAGGCTCCCTCATAGTCTTCCAGACTGAAGGACCTGTAAAATGAAGAGATAAAGGGATAGTTGAACCCTATTTCAAAGTTTAACTGACAAAGCCATACATAAAAGACACCATCACCATAAAAGATCTCTTGGTTAAGTAATAAAGGCCAGTCTTCAAGTTAAAAATAAAACTGTGCCTAGATTTGTCCTTTTAAATTTGTTTTTAAAAGGATCACATTTATAAAAAGTAAAAGTATTATTCAAGAAGCAATGATGTATGCTTTAAAGCTGCACTAACAGTTGCACTCTTGCAGCTAGGCTTAGATTTAAGACAAAAGCAGTTCTATGTATTTTAAAAGTCCTCTATATTTGAACCCTTTTGGTCCAAAATTGTAAGATGGTTAAGACATCAAGAACAAGATTATTGTATGAAAGCTTTCCTGAACTAACAATTTCATTTTCAGGCTGATTAAACAAGATGGTGATAGTGACCCCTCAATACAAACTGGACAGTGATGAGGTTCCTCCTCACTAGGAGGAAAAACACTCCCCAAAACCCTTTAAATCAGAACTAAAACTCTGTAATTCATAAACATGTAAATCTATGAAACAAGTTCATTTTTCTATCTGTTGTTCTGACCAAACATATAATTCAAATAGGGTATTTTATATCACTCTGTATATAATCTTAGGCTGACTTATATTGTTGAATGGATAACTATTTACAACAGAATTGCATGATTCAATCCCATAATTTCAGTACAAAAATTCTAGAGCAAATATCAAATTAATAAAGATGAATGAATGAAACTTAATCCATCCTTATTTTTAGTGTTATTACTAATCAAAGATTATTTAGTATAATAATTACAATAATCTTCCATAGCATCACACTACTTTGTACGTGGGGACTTCTTTACACAGTGTGTAGGGACAGCATAAAAAGCAGGAAGGTATGAGGCATTATCCCAGAATACACATCAACCACTCTTTGCTATATTTGAAGTTGTCATTCTCCATGACACAACTGCAAAAGTTCTAAATTGGTGTATAAAGTGGGACACTGCAATAATAAATGCATCAAGCTCCCCAAAACATCAGGCTTTAGAGTCAGTAAAATTAAGGATTAAATTTACTCAGTGCAAAAATGATCTAGTATGTATAGAAGACTTCTCATAGCCAGTGTCTTAAAATTTACTTGCCCTATCCCAGGGAAGCATTCCGGCATAGACCACATCCACTATCTACCACTCATAGGACACAGCATGAGCACGTCTTTCAAAGCTCCATATCTTCAAGATGATGGTTTGAGGATCATATTCATCAC
Source organism: Tinamus guttatus (assembly GCF_059628265.1). Classification (NCBI taxonomy): domain Eukaryota; kingdom Metazoa; phylum Chordata; class Aves; order Tinamiformes; family Tinamidae; genus Tinamus; species Tinamus guttatus. The sequence goes on along the minus strand of NW_028290198.1, from coordinate 2,630 downwards.
TTAGCTTATTAAGCCCAAATAGGCACTTTGCTACAGCTATACTTCCCACTATGTCTTGACACATCACTGTGCAGAGAGGTCTCTCCCACACTCTCAAAAAACACATCCAGACAACAGCTATTGCTACAGCTACAATCATTCAGGTACAATATCATCCTTTTTTTCTTCTTATAGGAAGAAGAGTTATCTCTTCCCGTGTATCTGAAAAAAATTAACCTGGTCAATAATTAATAAGGTTTCACATAAAGGAAATAGAGAAGAAGCCTGTTTACAACTGTTTAGTAACTGTGTTTTGCGTGCTTACCTCTAATTATGGGACTGCAGCTAAAGTACATGAGGTTAAACTCCATAGTAAGCTGCAAGGCGCTCTTTTAAGGGAAGAGGAAACTGGTCTGAGAAACGCCTCCAGTTTTCATCCCCAACTTGATTTTTAAATCCATGAAGAATCTATAAACAGGACAGTAAGGAAGAAAGTTAAGACAATCATTAATCGCTCTCCACTTATGTTCTCACATCTAATATTTAAATAATAGTAACAAAGAAAGGACATTTACTAAAAGTCTTACATAAAATTCACCTACATTAAGTATGATAGCATCTAGAATATAGCTATCCAAGCCAATTAACAGAAAACCAAATATTTTTACTGGATACAGTCACTTGCAGGCTAGAGTTTGGCTATTTAAGAATGCTAAACGTTTATCAATTGACAGTTTATAAATTCAGATTATTGTATCCACATGTCTTTCTAAAGGTCAAGAAGGAAAGCAAGGCAGAACCATTGTCACTATTTGCCAGGAACTGGCAGGCATTCTTATTGTCACAAATGTAAAAGCATCTGCTAGGGTAGCTGTGTTTTTCCACTCCCCTCTCAGCTTGCACCACAGAGGAAGTCAAAAGTCATCTATGCACTTGAAAAACATGGATCCACATCAGTCAAAAGCCAGTATTTAAAAAACAAACAAACAAACAAAAAATCAGTCCAAGTCAGATAACAAATCACCTAAACTGCTGAAGTTAAAGGATACTGTCAAAAAGGCATTCTTTTCTTCTCCGAGAAAGGTAAATATATATAAAAAAAGAGCAAAAGCAGATTACATGGCCCCTCTTTCTAGGGAATAACACAGAGATCTAAGTTGCCTTTCCCCTCCCCCCTCTGTTTTTGAACACAAGGATACTGAATTAAGAATCTACCTGTCATGAAAACATCCTGAAAGAGGATGAGGTAATATCAAATTTAAAGCTTATGGTATCCAGCTTACCCTCAATGCAACATTCTTGAGCACAACTGCTTTTAAGTAGGAAAAAAAATGACATGACAGGGTCACCTGCTGACCACAAATAGACCCTCCTCTCTTCCCCCAACCAAGAGTCGGATTACCAGCTACTTAAAAACCAATAAAACCCAGGAATGCTCAGGTACCAGAAAAGTTAACAGACTCTTTTAATAATCCTTCAGTACAGTTTTAACAGGTGACCTTCAGCTACAGTCTTAAATGCCTTGCTTTAAGAAAGGGTGATAATAAAATTAAAATATAAATATAGATAAAATTATAGCCTGTGTCATATCTTAACACCTGGCAGCAGAAGGCTTTGCAGAAGGGCTTGCATAAACTCGAAAATGGAATACAGTAATCATGTATTCAGATTCATCAACACCCACTCAAGGAATTAAGTCATATGTTATCGCTTGAAGAAAGGCCCAGCTCCTTTCTTATATAGTAAGCAAAACCAAACAAAAGGGAAAATATAATATCAAAAGCAAATATGCCTTTCTATGCCACTGATCAAAGCCACTGTTCAGTCTGAGTGCACTGACTGCATCTCATGTGGCCTTCTTGAAAAGAACATAAATGACTACTTGCTGCAGTAAGCTAAGCTCCTTCCCTCCTGGGTTGAAGCATCAGTGCAGAAACATGCACTGAAACCACTTGGGGCAATCAACATAGACACTGCCCTGGGCTTTAAGACTGCAATTATTTGTTGCTTTCTTCTACTGATATTTAAACTCTCAGAGCTCTGCATTTCCCAAACTTGACGTTTCTTAGAAGCATCTCAGATAACTGTTTCCTATCTAAGATCGAGAAATTTCTGTCTTTGCTCCTCAGCATGGCATGCAAAATTTCTAACATCTCTTCTGATCTTTACACTCAGCATCATTTGAATCATCTGAAAATGCAATAGTGACCCATGAACTCGGTAAGTAGCTAAGAGTGTATGTTTCCAATTTAGAGGTGTCTCATTTAATTTTGATATAGATACCTCAAAAACATTCAATTTTTACACACAAGGAGCACCACACTGCTGAACAGCAGTAGCATTTGCCTATGAAACCGAGAATATTGACTTTGACTTTAAAAAAAAAAAAAAAAAAGTCAAACTCCCTCAAAACTAACACAAAGATAATAATCCGTTTCTCTGCCTTTTTTTTTCTTCCTTCTTTTTAAACACACAAAGCAAATTGATCATTTTTTCCCTAAACAATATTGACAGCTTGTCTAGAAATGAGTTCTTGGTCTTGGTATCATTTTTCTTTAAGCTTTGCTCTATTCATTACTCAAAGATAGATTCTGCAGAGAATCAATAATCCTAAAATCTTATTTTTCAGCAGAAGCAAAAAAAACGAAACA